>NW_013530935.1:3743283-3754019 GCF_000836235.2 Papilio xuthus
CGATAAAATTGATGCACTTCAATTATTTAACAGACTTCAAAAGGAGGACGTTCTCAATTCGTCTGTATGTTTTTAACGTATTTACTGAAATATGTAACTTGGAGTGAAAACAATTCTATATTTTAAATACATATATACATAATAAATACATTGGGTTAGTAGTTATTGATCATCCACTTTTAATCACTTTAAATACCTTCTATCGAATTTATTATGTTGAAGTGTTTTACAATTAAGGAAACTTGATATTTAGAAAGACGAAAGTTTAACAAATGTTAACATTTTGTATCTAAAATCTCAGAGCAATTTATGTAAAGTTTAGTACACAAATAAAACTTCAAAGGGACCGCTAACAATGCTTTCATTCAGACAAAACACATATTTAATTTTGTGAGTAATTTACCTCAAATTAATTTAATTTGTTATCGTGTTTCATAATTATTTGGCATTGTTTATATAAATAATATGGATGCCAACCGTTTAATTAATATTTGCTTTGCCAATACGTTTAGTAAAGTTGTTCATTAATGGCAAACTGTGTTGATAAATATGTAATAACTGATATTTTCTGGTCTAAATCTGACATATTTAACTGCCCATTTTTTTCCTAAACGGACAATTTTATCGGAACTGCTGTAACGGCCTTAATAGGTTTTTTGTGGCCGTTGCTGTTGAAATTGCCAAGCAACTTCAAAATGTTTTATCTGTTATTAATATCTACTCGACCAAAATCCCCCGAATATCTGTTCGTCCAATTCGTTTATGGTTCAACCACATGCCACAGAGTAGTATCAAAAGTAATGAATAATAGATACGAGTGAGACACTTGACCAATACATAGTCCCCTCAGATTGTATTACCATAATAGGTTTGGTCAGAATTTGTTTTTGTACACTTGTTTGTCCCCACGTGAACGGTAATTGAATTTGTCTATAGCGAATGTTTCAATTGATTCTGAATAGAGACTCGATCAACTTTTGAAAAAGCTTTTTCAATGTATTTTATTTAGGTGTTATTTATTCATGTGTAATAGATTTATTCACGTATTTTGTACTTTTGCAATCGTTTTCACGGTCTGCCAGTTGTTTGAAAAGTATTTTATACATTAGATTTCACTATAATAAAACTAGCTGTCGCCCGCGACTCTGTCAGAGTGTTTGTCTAAAAATAAAAATGAAAATTTAGGGGTGGACTACCCTTAACATTTAGGCGGATGAAAAATAGATGTTGGCCGATTCTCAGACCTACTCAATATGCTCACAAAATTTCATGGGAATCGGTCAAGCAGAGAATTTTATATATAAGATATTCACTTCAAAGTAACTAAAAAGTCATAAATAATGAACACAAATAGATATTATTTACTTACTATTAAGCAACGAAACGTAATAAATTCTACTGACTCAATAACGTATTGATCACTTAAATAACATAATTTAATAAAATAAATTCAAATAACGCTAGATACGAGAATATAGAACCTTATAAACAAATATTTGTATGTTAAGTCAATTCATTCGAAGATTGGTAATGTAAATAGTTTATTGAAAAACGAGGGTTGCCTCAATCAAATCACACGAATCAAGACAGATCGACGGCTCTTCTATCGCTGCGGGTTATTAAGTTTTGAAAGTACACATGATTGCCAATTTGTGGGTACGATGCAATAAGATTTTTTTCTCGACTGTAGACAGAAGGGTAATATTTAGTATTTCTCGCGATTGTATGCATATATATATATATATATATATATATATATATATATATATATATATATATATATATATATATATATATATATATATATATATATATATATATATCTGCATTTCATTGTTTCTAGAGTCTTAATGACTAGACCAATTTTGAAGAATAAGGTGTTAATCGATTCGTTAGTAGTTCTACTGGAGTCAATTATATGGGGTTACAAGTATTCGATTTCAATCCGATTCTCCGAAGATTCATTCAGACACTGTGCCGGTGTACCGGCGCAACATTAACCTTATTAAAATATCAACGCTGATGTCCCCTCACTAATCGATCTGACACTTGACTTGGTAACAAAAGCGAAAATCACTCTAACTTATCATACTAATATTATAAATGGGAATGTTTGGATAGATGGATGCATGTTTGTTTGAAGGTATCTTCAGAATAGCTGAACGGATCTTGATATATTGGCATAGATATAGAACATAGTCTAGAAGAACACATAGGCTACAAATTAAGTTTATTTTTAATTGCGCGCGGACGGAATCGCGGGCGACAGCTCGTATTGTCTAGAACTATATAAAACTAGCTGTCGCTTGCGACTCCAACCGCGTGTTTGTCTAAAATATAAAAAAAAATAGGGGTGGACTACCCTTAACATTTAGGGGAATTAAAAATAGATGTTGGCCGATTCTCAGACCTACTCAATATGCTCACAAAATTTCATGAGAATCGGTCAAGCCGTTTCAGAGGAATATGGGAACGAAAATTGTGACACGAGAATTTTATATGTAAGGTTATATTGCAATTAATTTAAATTTACTATAGTTATAACGCTGTTATAAGCTTGTAAGCGCAATATTCGTAATATTTCACACAGCTCATTCAACGAATGGGTCCCAGGATGCATCGTTGAGGTATAAACTTATTGACAAGGTAACAAATTACTAACAGTACCTGCATTGCGATGTTATTAACTATCCAAGTAATCCACTATAATATTTATAGAATATTTAATCTGCTCCCTTATATTACTAATATAGACGTAGAAAATATTTTTATTAAAAATGATTTGACACCTAAGCTCACATCTTTCTTACCAGACAAATGTAGATGTTTAATATTTACTAAGGACCTGTTTAAAAAGTCATCAACCTTAACTGTAGCAATTAGGATTATCTTTTATGAATAAAAATGATTATTTTGATAACATTATTGTATATTGTTAAATTGTTACCTATATATGTATAAATTTAAATCGCAAACTGACTGATTTAACTATCATCGCACAGCCAACACGAAAAACTATTTAGATTAGGCGTTATAATATTTCAATTCATGTATTATTTATAACGATCATTATAATTTTCAATAACAAAACCAACTTTTCTCGTATCTTGTTGAAATTATAAAAGCTACACTGACGTTGACAAACGATGCTGTGTTGCGGCCGCCTCTGAATAATGATCAACTTGTGAAAGTGCATTCGCTTAATGACTAAAAATTTTCATCACTTTGCAATATTGAAAATTATAAAACAAGAATTTAATGAATACAAAAAATATATCATCAAATTTATTTTCATTATTGTTAACCACCAAAAATAGATCAGTACAATTTGCTATTTGCATGCAAAAGGCGTTGGTATTTCTTTGATCCGGAAAATCAATTCGATTAAGATAATATTAAAATAATTACTAAAATCAATTCAAAATAAACAAAGATATTTTACCTATTAACAATTTACTTAATTTAATAGTTTGTATTTGCTAGAAAAGTTGTTATTTCATAATAAAACAGGCTATTTACAGACCTGCTTTTGTTTTTGAAAAGGATTTCTTTGTTTCGCATGATTACTCTGTGAAAATGCTAAATGAAGCATACTATTTCAAGTTTCTTTGCATAAGTTTGTTTAATGGATTCCTTTTGTAGTGAAAGAGCAGTTCTTTGTTTTCGAAGAAAGCTTCTCCGATATCAACTTGCATTTTGTTTTATGTTGACATCTCGAAAGCAACTAATTTACTAACTTTGAAATGTACCTTTTCTCCTTAATTTAGAGATTTTGTAATTTTGTGTTTTGTGGTAAGAAGCCAATAACAAAACAACATGACAGTAATTAAACCAATAAATAAATGTATTTATCATCTCACTGGCCTTGGTCTTAAAACCTTAAAGTTTTGGCTTCATTTTTTACGATCGCCTGCTTGTCGGTAACCCTACTTTGAATATAAATAAAATCAATATACAATTTTAAAATCGTTAATATTTTAACCATAATACTTTTATCTAATGGAGTCTTAAATAAATTGATATTTCATCGGTTTAGAATGAAAAACGTGACTACTTTTAACCGTTGGTTTCTAAGACCAATTTTTTTGTAATACTTATCGTCATCCCTATTATCTTTGAGATAACATAATGTTTTAAATGGACATCTAGGTCTCGGAAATCCACGGTAAATGCAATTTGGCAGCAATTTTTCTACGCGATTAATTTACACCTGTATAATTTGTCTATTAAATTCATCATGTATAAAAACATGTTATCTCTTTTACTCACTGCTAAAAAAAATATATTTCTGTACAATTGGTTTTGAATAGTCGAAATCCTCGGTTAGAATTGTTTTGTCAAATGAATACGTTTTGTTGTGAAAGCTTCAAGTTATGTGTTGAGTTGTATATTCAATGACATCTGCAGTTGACATAACTCATTAGCCGCTCCAAATTATGAAAGCCTTATTTATTTTATGTTGCTTTAAAATGTTTGATAATTAAATTTATTTATCTGCTTTATTTATGCAATTAGGGGAACCAGGGATATTTTAAATTTATTTTAGACTTATGGACTTTTTAAATAATTGTTTGATACCAAATGAAAATTTAATGACCACTTATTGGTTTTTTTAAAGTTTAACGTATTTAGAGACATACGGAAAAGAATCTTTCTAATATTATTAATGCGAATCTTTGGATGGATAGATGGATGTTTGTTAAAATGTACCTTCACAGCGCCTGCTCTTTGAAATTTGCCATAGATGTAGAGCATAGTCTGGAAGATATGCTTTAATCTCGCGCAGAAGTCTCCGGCAACAGCCAGTAAACGAAATGATAAAAACTTTTTGATTTCATCCTTTAATTTTACTATCAACTTCTTCAATATCTCTAAATTTTTGGCACATATATGAATCATATTTGAATGTGCCAAAAACTTTTTCAATTTTTGTGAAACGTTTCGAGTTCACATAACAAAGTAAACAAGCTGCAGTGCGACACTGAATATAACTTTGTGTTTCTCTCAGCGGAAATTAAATTCAGATAACGTCCGAGAATTTATTGGACCTATGATCTACACATACCTCATATATTATAAATTAGCTGTCGCACGCGACTCCGTCCGCGCGAAGTTAAAAAAATATTAATAAGTAGCCTTTGTGTGTTTCCAGACTATTTTCTACATATTTGACAAATTCCATCGAGATCCATGCAGCCGTTCCGGAGATATCGTCAAACAAACATACATCCATCCTTCTATTCAAACATTCACTTTTATGATATTAGTAAAATTACTCCTGAAATTAAACGATAATAACTTGAAAAAAAATTTAAAAAAATTCACTAATTAATGTTGAATTCTAAGCCACTAGATTTATCGAATACAAACATTTACTTATTTATTGGCTGTTATAACTAAAGTCAAGTCTAAACTTTTTTATGCTCAGACCTTTATAAAGATTTTTAAGAAGTTTATCATTTAAATACTGCCACAGTCATTGTAGAACATTCTGTCCTCATTAATATATCCAAACATATACGATATAGGGGCCAAGAAAATAGAGGACACCTTAAAGCCTAGCAACATATCTGCCCTTCCTCTGGGGTTTGCTTTTTACTAGCATTGGATTAATTAAAATTAGACTATCCGCTTGGCTCCTTTAACTATATTAAAAAATTAATTTTATAGTCTGCACAAGAAACTTAATAAAATAAAAATTTTATTTTATCAATGGAATTTTCCACGTTACAAAATAATATTTTATTAAAGTAATATTTGAACGAAGCGGAGTCAACATCGGCACGTACTCGTTCGATGTTTTCGATGTTAAATGAAATTGCTGTATGTAACAACAGGATATTGTTCGTTGTTACTTGCTTTATTAAATTATTTTTTGTATTTTTATAGTTTTTAATACTGAACTTTTCTGTTATAAAATTGATAAAGGCTTTTGTAGACTTCATATCGACTAAACTTCTTAGTAATAACATAATACACTCAAACCCAAACAAGGGTACGCAGATGATATGAATTTGTGTTTGGAGCGAGCATGGTACATTTTCCAGTCCTTTCCTATGTATATTGTTGCATGAAATTCATGATGAGTAAATAAATATTACATTAAAAATGAAATCTATTACAAGATGAAAGATAAACTTTGTTTAATTTACTCTTTCATGTTAATTTACTTGTAGGTTATTTAAATTATTTACTAAATAGCTGATGTCTAATGCCGTTCACGCTAAATTAAAAAGTAAACAGAAGTCTATGTGTTCCAGACTGTATTCTACGTTTATGCCAAAATTCCGCGAAATCCATGCAGCCGCCATGAAGAAACCTTCTACAAACATCCATCAATGTAAATATTCGCATTTATATTATTAGTAAGATGTACATCTTAATTAATAAATCATTAAGATATTATAATGCAAAAGAAGAATTGCATTCATAGCTAATGTCTTTTGTGCTCGAAGTACAATGCAGTTCGGTTACGACCGCCCATTGTCCTGCTTGCGCTTGAGACAAACTTATAATTAATGTATTCAAGAGACAAGAATATCTAGAACAATTTAATAGTGTAATTAATTATACAATATAACATATAACAAATTGCAGACATAAGTCAATACTTACATGTACTTATATATAAAATATCTTACTCGCCATACTCTTATAATTAAAGCAAAGGAATATTTAAGAGAATATAATCCCTAATATGGCCAAGAAGTACAGCTCTATGTATATATATTTATTAAATATCCTAACAAACAGACCTGCGTACTCGGAGCGACCTAAATTTTTTTTTATGTATATTTGAATTAAAAAAAATCAAATAGTTCAAACAAAACAGACAATTTTTTTAAAACATGTTATTCATAAAAAGCTCTTTTCAAACTCGAGAGCGCTATGGTAATAACTTACATTGCTACTCTTTGCAAATTCGTAAACGGCTTTTAAAATTGCGTGAATTGTAACGAAACTTTTTCCATAACTGTTCAGCTTTCTTTTTACAACATTTATTGTGTTTTAATAGCCTCAAGAGTAACATAAAACAACTTTTGGAATTTCTTTTAATTTTTAAATACAGGGTGTACCAAAAGGTTACGTACATAGGAAGGGGGATGATAGGGTGGTCACAAGGGTCACCAGAAAAATTAAATAAAAATTCCCCTCTGGGTATTAAAAAAAATAAATGGCATTTTTTAAAAACTTTAAAAGTTTACACCTTCTAGTCTGTCTATAACTTTACATGAATAGTCATAAAAAATCAATAAAACTCTCCCCTTTGTCTATAACAGTTAAATAAAAATTAATAAGTATTTATTACCTTTTTAATTTATAGAGTTCTTTGTTGAAATAAACAATAATCCTATGTGACGTTATTGTTATGAAAGCGCCTTACTGAACTCGGTCAAGACACTGAAGAGCTTTCAAAAGTTTCCAAGTTAAAATCTTTGCGAGTGCACGTCACAAGCAACTGTACAACCCCCCTTACCTCCCCCATTCCTCTAAACAGATAACAATCTCCTCTTTCTTATTACAATTGGTTTAAAATGAAAATAAGTTACTTTAGATGTTTCTTTACTCTCTAAAGTCATTTGAAATTTTCGTATAAATTAAATAAAGTCAATTTGAAACTTACTGATTTCGATGAATGCATATAAAGGTTGCATAGATGCTTCCTACCACATTAATCCAAAATGGCTGACCAAATGTGGATGAAATTTGTAATAGATCATATATTAGAACAGTGTACCAGTTTTTTTTTTTACTATTCTGTGAATAATGTCATAGTAGTAAAAATGTTCTTAATTTAAAATAATTAATTATAACGTAAAAATGTAATATTTCAACGCTAACGTTTCGAAAGTCACCATGAAATATTTATATAATTCCCTTTGAAGTTAAAATTTAAATTAGCATCGGGATTTCGAAGCCCCAAAACTTTTACAAAAGGTATGTTTTAATTATTTACTACGCATTCACCGCGATGAAACCATCAAACTGTAAACTTGAACACTTGATTGATTTATTGCCCACTTATTTTCCATTATTTTCAAAGTAAAAGAACTATAGATTCCCAACGAAACACAATTGTATAAAAACATAGTCACCTCTTATTTTCATTCAAAAATAACATATTTTAATATTAGCTGGGGGTTTTCGTGGTAATATTAAGTACTACAAATACAAAACAATCTTTTATCCATTGTAGCTTTATAAAGAACTAGCAACATCGCGCGACTCTGTCCGCTCGGAATTAAAAAAACCAAAATTAGTAGCCTATGCGTTCTTCCACACTATGTCCTATATGTATGCCAAATTTTATCGAGATCTGTTCAGTCGTTCTGGAGGTACCTTCAAACAAATATCCATCCATACATCCAAACATTCACTTTTTTAATATTAGTAAGACCTACACACTTTAAAAAGTAGAATATTGCTTGACATATAAATAGTACACTAGAATGTAGGTTTAGTAAACGCTGAAATAATACCTTAAAATTACGACCAGTAGCGTTAATTATTTTGTAGTAACAAAGAGGTCAGGTTAAAAGTGAACTAGCCTCGGGAATTTAACAGCACAACCACGATCACCGCTTTGAAACTGACCGCTTTGACTCGGTTTCCTTGTAAAATTTTCTAGTTTTACCGTGAGTTTTCATTGCAGATACATTTGTATAAAACATATCAATTTATTAATAAACTTTAATTGTAGTCATCGTCAATAGACCCCACCAAGGAGCTCAAGCCTTAAATAACATTTGATACAGTCAAACATAACTAGATGTTGATACCAGCTTTGAATTTCTGTATGAATGAACTTTAATAAATTCGTATTGTTTGGATGGATGGATGTTCGTTTGAAGAAAACTTGAGAACGGCTAAAGGGATCTCAGTAAAATTTGGTATTGATGTAGAGCATAGTCTGGAAGAACACATAGGCTATTAATTGTTTTTTAGTTTCGCGCGGACGGAGCCGCGGGCGATAGCTAGTAGTATAAAGCAGCAAAACAAAAGCATTGATTTTTTTTGTTTATATTAGATTCTCCACTTCATTTTAAATTATGAATTTGCTGTATCAACAAGGGTACGTGACATTCGAGAACATTCCGTTAAGCAGTTGAGCAAACAAGCGCACCGGCGGGATCGATCCACCGCATTGCACTCAACATTTAACATGTGCTTTGCTCACTTTTCATATTCAAAATGCATTCATATAACGGCATATGCGGTCTTGTACACGAATTACTTTGTATTATAATTGTGTAAATTGATAAAAGACAGGCAGGCGTTAAGACGTATAATACGACTAAGGTCAAAAAAATTCAATGAAATATGCATAAATACACTTTGATACATGTTCATACTAATGTTTAGATGGCTGGATGGAAGGACGAACAGTAGTGTTTTAGACCTTTTTATAAGTTTATCATAAGGTATCACAAAAGTTTTAATAATTCAGTGGATGGATGGATGTTTGATAGAAGATATCTCCGGAACGGCTCATTGGATCTTGATGAAATTTGGCACAGTCTGTAAGAACACATAAGCTACTTTTTAATTTTGGTTTTAATTACGCGCGGGCAAAGTCACGGGCGACATAAGTATGTAAATAAACACTAGAAGTAAAATTCCAACTGAAAGAATCATTCGGTATTTGTCGTTAAAATAAACGTAGTTAAAAATAATAGCTATTACTACGCACAGCTTAATCCGTTAAGCTAGACCAATGTCGGTTGTGTTTTGCTGTGAATTTTCACTGCCGATTCATACGAATACATATAGTCGTCTCTTTCATTCGTTTGAAAAAACTGAGATGATGATATGTTGCTCAATGTATACCTACGGATTATACTCACAGCGAATTCGACGCAACGAGGTAACAATTCAAATAGCAATTTGTGAAATCTCTTACAAATCCAAGAGATTTAAATTATTTTAATTAAACAAATTCACTGAATCAGAGACGTAACAGAGATTATATTTTCATAAAGCTACGGTACTGAAATAACAAACAATGGCATATATTTTTTCCAATAACAATTAAATTTAAATTAATAATTAAAAAGTACGATAAACTATCAAGGCAAAAACGACTAACAATGTAAATTTATCCCATAAATTACAATAAAACAAACTTTATTTATTTTATTTCGATATCAGTTTTTTTTAGCTGATTGACGAACTTAAATATTTATCTGAAAAAATCTTTATTTTTTATGTGCGTAAGTATTATTTAGTTGTTGGCTCTCACGAACCCTTATCAACGATGACAGCAACCGCAATCTAAAACAATTTTACCTGTTTTACGCTTTCTAAATAGTTGTAAAACACAGGGTAACTGTAACGAATATAATATAATTATGTGTAACTTTAGAAGTACCTTGAGGTTGATAATAAATCTGTTCAATAGTTTTTACTAGCCGTGGGTTTCTGCGATCAAAATTCTCATTTAAAACATATTACTGTTTTGTCAAAGATAATGACAAGTATGACGATATGTTTTATACAGAGATTTTAGTCGTAGAAACTAACGTTAAATCACACTTACATGATAGTTATATTACATGTTTAATGACTTCAAATATTCCTTTTCAAATAATTAAAATTAGTACATATATAAAAAAAACGTGGACGATAAACATAACATTTCTAAAGTACATACAACATAAAGTCTTTCAACATTTCTAAATGACTTTTTAATTGTTCTAGATACAAAAGCTATACGGAATGTACGACAATCGGCTAGA
>NW_013530935.1:3754784-3814668 GCF_000836235.2 Papilio xuthus
CTTCATAAATTTACAAGATTCTTAACCATTGACTTGTAAATTATTTTCATCAAACCTCGGAGAAGCAAATCTATACAAATAGCATCATTAGTTTACAGCCCACAACACTTCGCTGGCAACCCTAGTGAAGATAAAATGCAGGTCTGTCTAACCGTTGAATAAATCTTCCCATCATTCTTACGCCTTTGCGGTTTGTTCAAAATTAAACAAAATCCTTCGTTTTTCTTTGTATAAAAATAAATTAAACGAGCAGAGCCATTATTTTCGTTGATTCAAATTTTATAAATTAAAATAAATACATATGAAATAAGTCAGCGACTCAACCCAACCTTTAAATATTTACGATGAGGTATTATCATAAATATTAAACAGGTGGAGTTGTAAAACCTACTTTTACCCTTGAATAAACCCATTGTCCTAAGGCATAAAACCTAAGATCTTTCTAGACAAGACCACTCTTACCATAGACTAAAAATCTAAGGCACGCGGTTGTGACCAATTCCAGAGCACTCTGACCATAGATTTTTAATCAATATTCGCGCTATTAACCTAAAACCCACTAACCATAGCTTACAAATCTAAGATTCGCAGTTCTAACCAAATACAGAGCACACTGACGGAATCCAAAGATTCGCGCTATTAACTAAAAGAAATAACAAATTTAAGATTCGCGCATCGAATAAATTACTCTGACCATAAACTTTGTTAGTAGCGTAGTTCATGTAATAAATCTTACGAACGATTTGCAGTATAGGTATACAAGCTGACACATTGTTGGCAGGGCAGCCAGATTGAATGGTCGTCGCGTCGCCGCCTCGTAATTACTGTATTCTGTACTGGCGACCGCTGGCATCCTCTGACGTCCTCTGCAGACGATACTCACTTTGTAATTAATTTTCTCGCAACGTTATTCCATAAATTCTGCGAAAATATAATTATATTATTTCCTTTTAATAGCCATAACAGGTCATGAGTAGGAGAATATTCTCTTTGAGATTTTCATGTTTTTTATCGCCATCATCACAATTAACTTATTAAATCGCTTAATGATAATTACCGCTACAGTAATAACCCTGCCTGTCCACAACTAAGTAAAATCGACTTAATTAAATCGTATCATGGAGTTGAATAATCTTAACCTACCATAATTACTTAACCTTTAAAACCGTAAGAAAAAAATCATGACAAATAAATTAGAAACGGCTTCAGTCACGTATAGTCAGAACGCTGTCTGCGCCAACTAGTTTTAGACGGCGAAGGACTGTGGTCTTCTCTCGGGTGAGTGATATGTTTTAATTACTTTATCGACTTATATCTGAATTCAGCACAAAACAAAATCCGATCAATATTAATATTGGGGCAGCATTGTGCATCGTTGTTTATACAATGAGGGTGGGCGCTGTCGAACATAAATTAGGAAGAGCAGTTGTCATTGGCTGCATCTGTCGGGAGTTATGTGTCGCAGTAAATTGTCGGATTCTGGGACACCAGCTGTTGTCTAGCTTCGTGTCCTTAATGTGTCATGTTGTCGTAAAAACTTCTTAAGTATGTACTAAAATGGGAGTGTCAGAAACGTCTGTAAGACAATTGTTTTTGATGGTGAAAAATCGTTAAGGACTTACTCTCGTAACCAGTCTGTCTTAGGTTAGATTTTGTACTATAATTATCTAGTCTGATTGCGGCAGTAGAAGTCTGCAAAATAAAAGAACATTTAATTCTTGTTACACAATTTTTTCATCTTTCAGACACACAAAAGTCTTAACATTGTTAGGCGTGTTAATCCCTCCGCGTGTATAAAAAAAGCAAATCATATACAATCACGATAATACAGTTAAAAGCAAATAACGCTAAATTGAATCGTAATATAGATGTAATCAGGACGGAAGATGTTTAATCAAGTGACGGGTTCGCGCGGCGACGATTCGCTGCTACGCTTTATTTGATTACCGTCTTACACGCCTCGAGGTTGCGTAAAGATTTTCATGATCTGAAATATCGTAAAATAAATTTGTTCATATTTATTTTTAACTGTAATTTGTTATTAATTATTAACCTACGTATCCGATTCGTATTTTTTGTTAAAATATCTAACTGCTACTATTAATGTTTCATTTATATTTTAGCTTAAACAACAACAAACAGCTACGACTTAGGGTCCTTCAAGAAGCGGGCGTAAAACCATCTCAAAGGCCGGCAACGCATCTGCGGTTCCACTGGTATTGCTGATGTCCATGGACGTAGTTGAACACCTTGGTGTTACCGCTGCTCGTTTGCTCCCTTCTCTTATAAAAAAAGGAAAAAAAAACCCCTTTTATCGCACGCTGACTATTTCAACTTATTATTTGGCAACACATATTCAAAGGTAAATCATACTTTTTTATAAACACGCTGACGTATAATATCAATCACCGGTGGTCAAAGGCTTAGAACACATGTAAAACAGAGTCTAGCTGTATTTTTAGGTTTAAAATTTTCTTTAAAGGCAATAGTGTATTTTACCGGGTTTATTCCAACAGTGAAATATACAGCTACTGTATTCAAAAGCTGCACTCTCTTAGATTTCTTCATCCAGTTTAGAAATTCGTAAGCGTTTCAAATTTATTCACTTTAACACCTTAGCATGGAGCGCACGTACTCTTCGTCCCATTTTATTTTCGCTTAGCTCTATCTTAAACAACAATTTAGTAACACAATTACTCTTGAACGACTAAATTGGAAAATACTTTAAAACATTACCTGAGTTGTAAAATATTTGCTCAAATAGTACAGCGAATACCGAAAATTTTCGGGTTGAAGAATTATGTTGCTGGTAAGTTGAAAAGCATGCATAACTGCCGAGTTTCCGTCGAATATGTCAAGAACATAATAAAGTTCAGAAGATGAACAAGCGAGGCTAAACACCAAATTTAATATGCCAGAAAGAGAAAGAGTCATCAATAGGGCTGTAAAATTAAAAAAATCTCTTAGATAATTTCTGAGGTTAGCACCTACAAGAAGACACGTGTGTAGGATAGTTACACGCTCAGTGCACCTCCGGTGTCCGACACTGAGTGCGGGATGTCCTACACAGCTGACAAGCCGAGGCCTTGTCACCTCAGGATGCATGCTATTGCTCCTGTCAGTTACTCTTAGCACTCGCAACCTTATCACGTGCCACGCCACTTCTCTATTAAACTCCAACAATCGGTTTTGACTGCAGTAAACTTGTATTTATACATATTATCTTCTGTTTCATTCTCCTTGAAATAGACAACAATTTAACAATTTAGTAATGCTGGTCTCAAGGCAGTAAAATTCCACGGTTAAAGCAATTGATCTTTCTCTATTACGAGGTTTAAGCCATGAGGTGGTGATAATCATTAACGATTCATTAAATTAAATATCTTCCTTAGTGTATTTAGTTTAAGAAATTCACATTAAAGGTCAACCTTAGCGACCAATTAACTAATGAGTCCGAATCATCGAGCAAACTGATGTTTGTTATATATTTGGTTGGCTTTATATACTTGTTCAGCCGTTCCTATAATCTTAATAACAATTATCTCTAAGCGCGCAACTCAGTTGGTAACAAAATTGAAGCAAGTCAACGAACTACGCTCTCTTAACAGGATAAATTCGAGACAAGGTTACTGTCGCAAATTTTCAATGTGCGACGACTTTATTATGTTTCAAAATCGTATAATATAACTAATATTAATTTCCAGATACGTGGAAACATGACAGCATCGAGCTCTATCAAATTGTGAGTTTTATCATCATATATGTTGACATATCGAAGGAAAGTTAATTATTTTTAGCTTGATCAGTACGACATTGCAATGAAAACTCGTTTTAATAAAATCCTAAATCAGGTCTAAAGTCGAAGCACGGACCGTGAACTATTGTAGTTAATGTGAACAATATTAGCATACACCGCTTTTATATTTTCTCCCTATATTTATTTCCGTCTGCAGAATTGTTCAAGGATTTTCTTTTAATCACACGCATAACATACTATGTTCCAGGGTAAAACCAAAACGTATATATTCATGATACTATATGACTAAGGTTTTATATTTATGGAGAAAAGTATTATTTAAATATTTTAGCTGCTCAACGTAAAGCTGTGTTCTGACGATGTTACTTCTACTTTACTTTAAACTGGTTGAAACAGTGGTGGAGACACCATTTCACTTTATTTATTTATATCTCATTTAAGTTTATTTAATTCAGTATTTTGTTGTACAATAACGACCCTCGTTAATATTCAAATTCTATTACCCACAAGGTCTATTTTTTGCTTTTAACTGTACGAATGAATTTGAAATGCACGCCGACGGTACGGGTTGCCGCCTAATAAAACATGGCTGAACGTTAAGATTTATTCAAGGTGGGAGGAAAGCTGTATTTTAACTTTATTTACCGATGGTATTGTGTCGAGATTTTCAATTAATTGTTCTATTCTATTTGTTTGTATTTATCCTTACATTTAATAAAATTATGTTATCTTATGGTAAAATTAATGTTTAATAAAATAAAAGCTATTTTAATCCAATTGGAAACCAACTTGAAAACAAAACGTATTAAGCAAACTATTCCAAATAGCTATTATTGTAGCTATTAGTGGGACTAGACAAAGTGTATTACCTTCGAAACGATTCCATAATGGACTTCAAAAATGTATAGAACTGACGCGAGAAATTTACGTAACTTATCGAAAGTTATTGTCACTACTATACATTTTTGAAGTTCGTTATGGAATCGCTTCGAAGCGAATGCACTTGGTCTAGCCCCGCAGTAGCTAGCTAACAAAGGATTCAGCTGTCTATATTACGACATAAGGTTTATAAAAACGCAACATCGATTACGTCGTCTAGAAACAAATATAACAGATGTTACATGGTTGTAATATGTGCTATTTAATACAAAACAAAGGGAATCTGTGACCGCAAGTGATTGTGATATTTCAGGCTTGACGACAAGGTTATGTGAGGCGGCGGCGGCGGGAGCGAAGTGGGCCACTGCAAATTGCAATCAATAGGGAGACGAGACACACGCGCGCAAGTTCACGGTCGCTGACAATTGTCATTCATGTGAAAATGTTATATGCATTAAAACACACGTATACAAAAAACGTGTATTTTTAACTGATATCAACTAGGAAAGTTACTCATAATGTTGTACAAAATATTTTGTAAGCATTCAAACGGAACTTTGTAATTTTAACTCAATCAATTTAAATTCAAGCAATAGTCACACTTACAAAGAAGATATCTTTACACGTAGAAAGCCATAAATATTGTACTGAATGCCTAAAGCATTTTTAAAAAAAAAATTCGTTTTTCGTTGCCGCTTCAATGAATCTTCCAAAAAATTAATAGAATAATGGATTATCCGCAACCACTAGATATCAATCGACCTACTTTTTTTGTTTTTTGAAAGTAATACTCCGACTACGGAAAACTTCGAACCTTTATTGCATCATTACATGAATAAAATATGCACAGAGTTTCTATATTTACATAACAATACATACGTAATTAAAAAAAAAACAGGCATTGGAAGAGGAAAACATGTGCCGACCGCAAATAAAATAAGTACCACTATTACAATAAATTGAATTTAAAAATATCCAACCAATTTGCATTTGACTAGCGTAGTTAATCAAACTTAGGATAGACACGAGCCTCTAGGAGAGGATGTGTATGCCTTTTAAAATAAATCCATTATATAAAAAAAACAATAATAATGTCGGCAGGGACAAAGCGTCGCAATGCAGAGCGGCTCCGCGACCTACATACATCCCGCGACAATACCTCTACAGTTCACCTCGACCTCTGCACACTGGCCCTTAAATATTGCCACTCTCTTGATATTTATGCTACCACTAACCTGTAATATTTATGGAACCACACAAAGACATATGTTAAGTGAAATAAAAAAAAATATGTAAAAATAAAATGATCTACGTAAAAGTTATTTAACGAAAGAGGTTGTCATGGCCACCTACATGTAGCGAGACGCCGTGGAGCTAGAATACGCGAGCTAATAGCGATCAACTAGCAAGAGACAGCACAGGACAGGCGGCGTTGGCAATCTCTCGCGATCTCTCAAAATGGCTCTTAGCCTCCAACACAATATAGCTTAGTATAATATATATTGGGAGAGGATAGATAGAAAAAGGCAAGTATTCTTTTTTCGTGCATCTCTTTTCGGTTTAAAGTGTTACTTAAATTGAAACATGTATTTAAATTATTGTTATAATCTTTATTTGGACATATTTAAATTCACCCAAGCTAACCCAGATACGAATAGCTAGTTTATTATTAAATGTCGCGTATTTTACTCCAAGAACTATAAAAGTGGATATATTTCAATTCTGCTAGAATCAATTTATTGTCCCTGTGCGATCTTATTTTATAACTTAGGTAGATATAAAACGTTTGAAACTTAAAAGAACACGTCTGTAAATAAGTTATGAGTACTGCCAGTCGTATTTTATTTAAGTTATTCAGATGGTTCACATTATGCCAGTACCGGTACCAATACCAGTACAGTAGACCAGTGGAGCTGGCGTAGCATGGACTGTATGGGCTCTGGCTGTTTCTGGCGCAAGTTTGTGTTCACTATTTTATATAACAAAGGCACAACGTAAACACGTACAAAAATACAAAAATATATAATGAAAAATCTCTAAGGTAATACAGAGAATGAACACTTTTTCATTTTTAAAACTAAGAAGTTATTTAGAAACTAGAATTCAGTTTTAAAACAGAAAATATGAAGTTCTATAAACAATTAACTTGAACTTTCTACGTATTCTCCGCTGCGTATATAAACCAATGAGAATGTAAAGTGCTTAATATAATAATAGCTCAGTAATCTCGGGGCTTACGTTCCGTAAATGTGCTGCGAACAAAAAGCTTTGGTTGTAATCGTAAATTGTCAACAAGGTCGAAGCAGGAACACGCAATAAGGATCCTAACAAATTGCAATTAATGAGCAAGACGAACTGCGCGCAAGTTCACGGCCGCTGCAGATTGACACGCACTCGAATGATCTTTAAATCACATAATCATGCGATTCATTTAATAAACGTACACTTACTTCGCCTTACTAACAATCATAATCTTTATAAGGACCGCTGCACACGGACAAGTTCGAAGCGTCAGCATGCTGTTGGTAGTATTTGATTAGTACATGTATGAAGTTATGTATTGCTAAGTTTCGTGTCAAATTCGATTTAATTTAATCCATTTTTATCTATGTACGGTTGCAGTAAAAATATAAGATTCTGCAACTACTAGACCTCAATCGACCTACATTCGTATAGTTTATATAGCTCAAGTATTTTAAGACAACGAAGACAAAAGAAGGCGGTATCTTTGATGTTGTGGGACGTTTTATCATGTACAATGTTTCCATGTGTTTCTTTATATAAATTGTGATTTTATTAAAAAAGGTCTTTATAGCAGTGAAGTTACATTAGAATCATCACAGTTACTTCCTTTGTTCCTCTTTATATTAAAAAGTAATCTAAATTCATTTTCTTCGTGAAAATAATGGAAATAAAAATACATTTGCAAACAGTTTCATAAGCAAAGAGTTTCTAACGTACCTTTTGCGACGATAAATATAAAAGTATGATAGATATATGCGAGTGTTCGTATAAATCAATTTGTTGTCCCCCGTACGAACATATTTTGTGGTAGCGAGCATTTTCCCAAGTTAATATGTTGCGGGAAAAACAACAAGTTGGAGAAATGGTTTACGTTCGTAAATAAAATACGATCAGCGCAACTTGTATGTAGAACAAACAAAAACTTATCGCTCATATACCACCTATTCATAAATTACATATGTGATATGTTGCTGCATCATTTATAATTTATGTTATATTTAATCAAAATGCAAAAAAAGATATATTAATAATATAAACAAAAAAAAGAAACGACATCACAGGAAAAACTAATAGAACTTTTTTCTGTCGTACAATGAAACCCGAGGGCTATTAGTTTAAACGCTGGCTATTAATAGCTTCTACGTCACAATGAGTACTACGTCACCGCTACGACGCTACGCGGCCGTAGTCGTGGCGGGACAGCGGCCGCGTAGCCATCAAGTTCGGACGAGCGACGGACGCTACTTCAAGACAAGAGTACAACTCAATTTATTACATTCTGCCTTGTTTTGGATTTTTACGAGGTAATAAAATTATTTTTTTTTTTAAATTCTAATAGCATTGATTTACATAGATCACCTATAGCTGTTGTGAAAGATTATTTAAGTTCAACAATTTCTTAATTAAAAATTAAATGGTATATAATCTATTGAGTCAATTTTGAGCTGAGATGTTGAAATCCACTGTTTTATAGAAATTTCGTCTCCACTAGCAATTTTTGTCTATAAAAAGCAGATAAGCTCATGTCACTCTGTTTACTTCAAATGTAATAAGTATAATATTTTCTTATAAAAAAAAACAAAGATGCAACAAAAATAAAAACTCCAGCACAAATATAAAAAGCGATCATTCCCGCACTTTTATTTCCTTAAACAATATTTTATTGTAACTCAGATGGCGGCGAGGCGGGGGAACTTTTTCATTTCATCGCGGGGAGCGTTTCTCTGGAGCACGACTTTCATTATCTTAAGTGGTGAGTGCGTTTGCTTTAAATAACGTTTTCAAATGGCTGCAAACGAGCGAGATGTAACGAGAACCTATCGTTCCTCAAAGACGCTTTCACTTTGGAACTATTAAATAATTCAATGAGCTTCATTTTTATAACATACGAAAAATGTAAAGTAATTAGCTATAGAGTTTGTTCTCTATTAACGATAATAGTAAAAAAACTTTTTTATCTTGTTATATTAGAGTCATTGTGTCATCGCTTTCTCCTGTTAACTCATTCATACAAAAACTATTGTTCTCTGCAATCTATTAAATATTCTTTGTTATATGTTTTGTATCATACATACATACATAACATATAATAGAAGCACTCAATACTGGAGTTTATCAACTACCTGAATTGATGCTTAGCTAAGATGTTTTAGCAAAGAGATTAGATCCGCTACACCATATAACTGTAGCAGTGTAAACACTATCCTTAGATGTGTAATGAGGTTTTTAGAAAACTTATTAGCCGAGTTAAAAAAGACCGATAAAAGAATATAACAAAAGATATTAATCAATCAATATTTCACAATACTTCTCAATCTTATGCTTTATCTTTTCGTAATAGAGGTATTGTCATTTACAAAGGACTTGGCGTGTATAAAATATTCACAAACACTTTCGACCTTACTCGCAGGTGTCGTTTTCACTGATATAATACGACAGCTGAACGCTATAACATAATATAAATGTACACGATAAATAGAATACGATCGATTGACAATTTGTATGTATTGAATTCAAGACAACATTTAACTAGTGTAGGAATAATTAAAGCTTTACGACTGCTTGACTGAGAATATTTGGTATTTATTTATTAACGAATACATTCCCGTCTCGAATAGATTGGGATGATTCCATTAGTGTTATTGTTTTAATTCAATCTGAATTGTCTCCTGTAATCATCATCATCAGCTCACTATACGTTCCCACCTAGGGGCTCGGAGCCAACCACGCTGGCCAAGTGCGGGTTGGTTGACTTCACACATATCTTTGAATTTCTTCTCAGATATGTGTAAGAATGTCGGATAAATGTACATATGTAAATCGGAAATCGAAAAACACATTGGTACATGGCGGAGTTCGAACCCAGGACCTGCAGATTGTGAGTCAAGTGCTTGACCCCTGAGCCAACAACGCTCTATTCTCCTGTAATATTTATTGAAATAATTAATGAAACGTCACACTCTGGATAATAATGCGAGTATAAATATAACTGTAAGGTTCACAAAATGTGACCCTTATCAATTTCCATTATCAAGTTTCAATGGAATCTCTCAGAGCGTCAAAAACAATTGAGTTTAAGCTATTTTAGATAAGTACGTAAGAATTATAAACTTATTTACGACTCAATGATTTTATTTGTAGAAAGAAGTAACTTATAAAATTAATGTTCAACCCCGTATACATTTTAACTGTTATTTTTTCTTCTTAGATTGTTAATTAGATTTGAAGAGATTCTTCACACATCCATGTAAAAAGTTCCGCAATTTTTTTTACTTAAAAAAGTATTACTCGTAGATTACATTTGAAGCACCTACTCCTCAATTTAAAAAGATATTCAACATTAAAATAAATGCTGTAATAATTTACTTCAGGCACGTATTGACGCGATGATTTTCGCGCTGCTTCGCCTGCCGCCGACTATTCTGAACCTTTATACAAAATAAAGTGTTGCATTCGTGTGCCCAATTTGCAACACTTTAATATCTGAAGTGGACTAAATGTAGGGTTACAATGAATACAATATTAAAATGGGATAAAATAATGACTGATCTTACTAAAGCCGATGATGAAAATTACTTCAGTAAATTAAAAAATAAACTGTAATTGTTACATATTACATATTTTTAAACACAGTTTTTTTTGCTTTGCAAAAGTTGCAGATGTATCGTCGAGCTTAAAACAGAAACAGATAGGAGAACATTCCTCTTTCGAAAATATCAGAGTTACAAATTCTTTCCTTGATTCGTTCCCTATTCAACTTATTCATTTTTTTGGTCAAAGTTCCGTCAAACCTTTTAAAGTGTTCTGTCACGTCTGCCTTGATGTTGCTTACAATAAGTTCGATAGCTTGTGTGATGAATAACATTCTTAACAATGTAGAACATCAAAATATAATTTAATTAAAGCGAAAATTCAGGCCAAACTTATGGTAACAGTTTGTAGGAATAATCAACACTGGAAGCGAGCCAGCCCGTTTCGGCGTTCCTGAATAAAAGATCGTACACTAGCCATAGCGTCGCTTATTACTGCCTGAATTATTAATAGGTAGACAACATTTTATAACTATATCTAGGTCGTCACATACAGCCTAACTGCGTGTTTCAATTGGATATGTTGACACATTTTGTTATCCCACACATTTTCTTTGACAATACAGAAACGAAATATCTAATACACGGGCCGCGACACTTAAAACCCACAGAAAAAAGTAACGCCGACTAGTCAATTCCTCGTCCTTCCGAGACCACCCCACCTCGAGGTAAACGCGGCAACCACTCGTCGTAGCCTTGACGTCGCCAATGGAGCTGGGATAAAGACAAACAAACATTATAGCTTGCGCAGGTGGACGGCGCGCGATTCGCGTGTTCACTCTCCATAAAACCGATCGCGTAGCGAATGGACTGCTGGCCATGCAGCAAATGGCGTATCGCAAAATGTATATGATTATCCCGCTTAATTAGCAGCATCGAGGCGGCAACGAGTGAACGCCGCGGCAAGAGCAAGGCTGGGCGGGGCGGTTTCGGGTGAGCCATGGAGCAATGCGCGATCTTGTTATATAGATATACATTTGAACTAGAAAGTTTGTCCTAGAAAACGGTTGAAACTCCAATAACATAATTGTCGCGCACAAATGGTAGATTAGATACGGTATGTAATGGATTGAACGATTAAAAAGATAATATCCAAATGGAATTCAGTATCATTTTTATTACTCGTTTTAATTATCTTTATCTGATTTAATACATTTTAATTGTTTAGTCATCATCATGTAATAAATATACCGCCCCGAGGAAAATTTTAACCAAAATTTTATTTTGTGTATAAAGAAAAAAAAACTTAACAGACTTAATATTACGTTTATTTTTTCATATTGAATTCTTTTAAAATTAATATTCTTTTACTACAGCGAACATATTACCAACCGCATTTAGTGGCCTGGAGTTTGATGACCTTAGAAAAATTTAATAAATATTGTCGAGAATCTAGACTCTTACAAGACTTGATTACATTTTGAAGTTCATATAGTAGCAACGTCGCTTCTTCTATATTAAACTAATATTATGTTCAAATTGAGAAAGTTCTATCAACTGAGATTTTTAATTCCAATAAGGGAGGATTCTAAGTGCGAGTGGATGGTAAAAACAACTTTTTTATTTTACGTGATTCACGTTTTTAATTAAGATTGCATACCATATATCGAACCAGAGTACGTTACACAAAGGTAAAATTCTTGCTTTGTTACTTCGTTAAAACAATGTAGAGTGGTAGTAATAGAACACTGAGGGATATTAAAAAATGCTTCACTGCAAATCGATGAGCGTTTTTCATTAATTAAGCGTTGAAATCTGAGTACATCGATTTCGTGTATACAATTCTACAGCTAAACTTATTATGCCTATTACATCCATTTCAATCATTCAATCTCATCAATTCATCTTACTTCTTACTAATATAATAATTATAAGTGCGAATGTTTGGATGTATGTCCTTTTGAAGGTATCTCCAGAACGGATCCTCATGAAAATTGGCATTCATATAGAACTAAGTCAGAAAGAACGCATAGGCTACTTATTAAGTTTATTTATAATTCCACACGGACGGATTCATAGGCAACAGCTAGTATAGTATAAATAAAAGTAAATAATACATCTTATTCCCAATAAACGAGTGTTTGTTTTTGTTACATTTCTCTGTGTTTTCCGTTTAGTGGTGACGGCTAATTGTGTTGAACTATCTACCTTTTATTTCCAGGTATCGTATGGGGTGAACGTCAATGCTACTGGTGCGGGCCCCTGGCGGAGCAGGTGCACCGTAGCCGCCGAGCACCGCCTTGCGACCTTCCCACCAGCCACGTCACCACGTGTGAGCCGGGCCTTGCGTACTGCGCTGTTGTTGCTACGTCACCACGTATGTACACTTGCTATTATTAGTTCTATTCACTATAAGGCTTTTAAAGATAACAATTTTTCTTGTTGAATCATATGCTATTGCTATTTAACTCTTTGCATCTTTAAGTGTTAATATAATCTTAAATTTGAATTGACTAATTTTGCGTTTATTAACTAATCAACATTTTATTGTTTCAGCATACATCGAATCAAGATTGTGCGTTAAACTATATCAAGATGAGTGCTATCCTTTATTTTGTAACTCAACAAAGACATGGAAAATGACGTGTCCTTGTCGCGACGATTTATGTAATGGTAATAACACTGAACGTGAGAAGGATGCATTCGCTGTTTTATCAAAACTCGTCGCTAAATCACAAAATGTTCGCATGAAAAAGAGAGAAATATCTCCAAATTTTAATTCGTCAAAACGTGATCGCACAGTTATAATAACAAACATAACAGAATTAAATCAGACAAACGAGGAATTAAATGAGATAAATAAAGATGATCAAATGATAGTCGTAACAGCGATAACCCGGCCTGAACAATCTAAACAAGACCTCGGTGTTGATAACAGCAACTCTACCAGTGTTGAACCTAAAGAAAACCTTAGTACAGAAAATAGTATAGAAAATTCTAGTACTGAAAATCCAACAACTTCTGAAAACCAGCAAGAAAGTTCTGAAAATCCTGCCATTAAAGTAACAACTGAAAATGTCGACAAAGAAATTGATGATACAAATCTTGGCTCTACAAGTTCAACAAGTCAAAATGACAACAATGAGAATAATGTCCGAGATATCAGTACTACAAATTTTATTACTGAAATTACGTCACACAAAGAAACCGAAAGCACAACACCTACTACTATAATGGCAACAAAAACTGACATCAAGGAAAACTTAACGAATATTAATATGAAATCCAGTGAACAATTACCGACAGCTGAAGCATTACAACAAAATGTTAGTCCATCTGTTACAAGTACTAAAACTACTGAATCCATAAAATCGGAGTCAACTGATTCAAGTACTATAGAGCATGAAACCACAACAGTGGAACCAGCTAAGGGAGGTGGGAATTTTGCTATGCGTTTATCCTTAAGCACTCAAACTCTTGTAGCAGTATTATTTGTTATTGAAAATTTGTAATAATTACTGTGTTTCACTGTCGTAATACTTGAATAAAACATATCGTGCCCCTGTTTTTCAAAGAGAACACTGATCGCTATATATAGTACAGCACAGGCTATGAGCCGTGGTGTTTTGTGCCTATTTGAATTTCACCATTTTGACGCTAATGGTAGCAGTTGACAGTTACTTGAATCGACACTTTTTTATAATAAAAATCTGTCTTTTCATGAAATATGTTTTTCTTAAAGTATTTCGGCAGTAGTACTATCGGTTAAAATTTCGAATAAAGGCACTTTTTACTATATTTTTGCAATTTAATAACTTTTAAATGTTTTTAAATTTTAATCACTCTGCACAAAATGTTATCAACTGTTAAAAATGATCTCTCTTTGCATTAAGGTGTTCGTTTTATAAATCTTGTGATATTAGAGTAGAGAATGTATGTAAATATTTTTAATAAAAGTTTATAACCAATTTTTTTAATTGTTTTTTTTTTTAATTTCTTATTACATTAACGTATACAACGTTACTTATTCGTTATTCTAAGACGATTGTAAGACAATTTTTTTACCAAAATTACCAAAATAAAATAATAAACATTAAAACAATAACCATAATTAAAAGATTGTATTTACTTTATTATGTTTTACATAATGTTACAAATGCATATTATATACTGTACAATGTATAAGTTTCAAAATAAACTGTAGTCATAAAAAAGTGAAAAATTTTATAAATACCCATTTCATTATTACCTACAACAAAATATTTTGACAAAACGGAAAATTTTGGTGTATATAAAAAATACATATAATAATTACATATACTATAGATATAGATAATTGATCAGTAGTTAGGAACAAAATTTGACTAAAATAAGTACATTAGGTAATTGTGAAAAACATAGAACAACATTTTTTTTAACAAATATTCTACTATAACATGGCAACAGAATTATTTTAAACGCGTGTTTATAAATGGAATAGCGATTTTCTAAATTATCCCATTTAGTCAACTTTATATGTCAAAATACATAAATAGACGGAACAAGAGATAAACTCTACAAGCTCACATTTTTTTTTTCAGTTAAGTCTTTTAGATTTACACAATTCGTATAAATTCATGTTCCAATTAAAGAGATTCAATAATATCAGTCATAGAGTTAAATATAATATTAAACATAGAGCGGACATTACAATTCAAATATTTTAATCATAATCCAACGTAATTGTCAATATTATCACTAGTGTTAAACTAGAACTTCATCATTAGTACATTTTCGTATTATATGTTCTGTCTATTCGTTGGTGTATATGTTGAATGTCTTTGGTTTTAACATATTTTTTATATAAAAGGATTAAGCCGATTAAGATTCAGAATCACAGTATTGTAAAGTTCTAGACTAAATATCCCTGTGAAGTAAAAACATCTTAATAGTAACAAACTTTGTAAATAAAATTAATAGAAATAACGATAGATTAAAAATAAATTTCTCTTCGAGAATAAACATGACGGAACCCTGACAACGATTTGAGCGTAATTTTTTCAGAAATTCGATTTAAAATAATTGAAGGACCTGAATTTAGTATATTTCTTATAACATACAGTATGGTAACAGAACAGGATCTTCATATCAAATATATTTAAAATATATGCTTATATCTATTTCATTGTATACAGGGCCGGTTTAAGGTTTTATTTCCGGCGCCCTGGGCCAGATTTTCGGGGACCCCTTTTTTGGTATCGGGTTGAAATCCTTTAAAAATATGATATCTCAGTGGGCGCCCTTTAAGATCCGACTCTGGTGCTTGCGGCGCCCTCTTATGCCCGGTGCCCTGGGCGGTCGCCTCACCTCGCCCTACCCTAACGCCGCTACTGGTCGTATACAGTATATTGTATCCATAAAATATATAAAAATGCAAACACTAATCTTAACCTGTATGTTTCCATTTCATCGATAACTGACCATTTGTAATATTACTATAAAAACAAGAATTTCGGAAAATCTTGAGATTTACCGGTAAAATCTAAGCGGTAAATGCTCACAAGGACCACAAACGTTTCGGATTTTTGCCATGACTACTTGGTTAATCTTAAGTTTTACCGGTAAATTCTAGAATTCACCGTAGTTCTTAACTTAATGTACCACGTTTTTGACTACGAAATATAAGGTAACATCTATAAAGTAAGTACATACATAAGTTGTGTGACATAAAATGAATTTATGTATTGGAATTGGTAACTGATCGAGCATCAAATGTGATTGTCATTGGATCGTAATGTATTTTCAACTTTTCGTTGTTTGCTTTCGATTTAATATTTTGTAGTTTATGATCAAGTGTTTCTTCTTCTTTTTTCAATTGGTTTAAAACAGTTTCTTGGTTTTCGGATTGAGAAGGTAAAGAATCCAATGAATGCTTATTGGATTTTGTTTCTTCTGAAACTTTTTCATCTGGTTTGTTGTCATTTGCACTGGTTAGCGGGAGAGGAGTCCTGAGTACCTTATGAGTTTTTAACCAATTCTTAAAAGAAAAGAATACATATAAGTTTTTATAACCGACTATTAAATATTGCTTCTATGTATTAGAGATAAAGTTTTTTACTTACATTAGGTTCCTGAACACAACCATCGGAATCATAATATGTTGTGTCGTCTTTGGATTTGAAATCGGGTCTATAATAATGGTATATCAGAATTGGAGATGACGATCGCTTTGTCTCCTGATTTTTTTTCTTTTCACCTCTCCCATTTACTTCAGTAAAGGATTTTTTAATTTTTTTGGCCGCTTCATCATCTGTAAGATCTTCAGATGACGATATTTCTGAATAACGCTGTTCTGCCAGTTTTCTAAATAATTCCAGTTCTCGATTTATCCTCTTTTGACAGCTTTTTCTTTCTGAAAATCAATGCTAATTTGAAAAACAGTTTCAATGATCATAGTAAAAGATAAAGAAAAAGAACAAACCGTTTTCTAAATCTTGATAGCTCCTGTTCTTTTCGATGATTCTCTTTTCTTTTTCATATTTATGTCGTATTGAGGATATATATTTAGTGATGAGTGTCAGAGGATTCAATGTGGATATTTGACATTTCTGTAACAATTTTATTAAAAGTAAGAAAATATTTCTTAAATATAGGAAATAAAATCTGTGCGTTAAGTGACCATGAATTGAAAACAATTTTTATTTTAAATATAATGCAACAAACAAAAAAATGACCATTATTTCTAAGATATTTTCATGTTAGGTTAGATTAGGTACTTACAATTTTAAATTAAAATTAAAAATTATTTATATCAACCCAAAAAGTCTAAGGTTTTTATTAGCAAATTTGTATGTGTAATCTTGGCCTAAATGCTAATAAACACGGTTCATGGATGCTGCTTACCTCATTAATACTTTTAGTTTCTGTTTTCTTATTTGTTTTATCATCTGTTGTTTTTTTCGTCTTCTGATGTTTTGAAACAGGTCGTTCAATTGAAGCTTTTGATTCTTCTTTGTCGGAGTTTTCACTATACGTTATTTCATCGGCACTTTGTGCCGAATGTTTGAACGTTGAAAGATCATGTTCGATGCAGGATTTAGGCACTGGAATTGAATAAAACTAATAAACGGCTAAATCACGTATGTTCGTCCGACGGCACTGACAAGTTTCGAGCCCATCATTCCGATGGACACCGGAAGAGACAGGATGAACATACGTAAATTTTAGTTTGAATAATTTATTGGAATTGAATTATTTTAAATCATATAACCATAGATATTAATTTTGAATTTCGAATATAAATATTTTCAACGTACCATGAACTTCAGTTTTGTATTCAGTATAATGTGGCAATGATGATAAATAAAGATCTCTTGGATGAATCGTTTTCACATCTATATATATATCTATTTCCTTAAAACGAAAAAAACTGCATTAGTAATTATATGTACTAAATATTTAAATTGCGAATTAATCAATTGTATTTTGTCGTAAAATTTTTGACACTAACAAAAAAACTCTAAAAAGCTGGCTTGTTGACTAAATCTGCAAATTAGATGTATATTTTGAAATTATTAACAGGCATGCAATAGAGTTATATTTATATTTCTCACTTTAGCCTTCTTTTTACGTGAATCGATGAACGTTTCTTCTTTCTTCTTGGTACGTTTCTTTGAACGATTGCTCCTGTCCTTGGATTTATCTTTAGCACCAGTAGCACGTTTTTTCTTCTCAAATTCACTCTCCTCGTCATCGTCTTCTCTGTTTTCAATAAATCGATACGCATTTTCGAATATTTTCCTTCCCATTTCTAGATTTTGATAACGTTCTTCTATAATTCTGTCCCATTGCGATTCTGTTTCTGCAAAGATTAACTGAATTTCATATATGCATGTGCATTAGATACTGACTACTTTAATTTATCGTGATCGATAGAAATAAATTTTAGTCATATCCATTTACTTTTATACCCAAATACGGATTTTACGAGACATATTGTATCCAATAAGTTATAATTTAACTGTTACACATTACTATTGCTAAAACAACAAAATAAATAATATTTTTTTAACACTTATATAAGTTTACACAAACCTTTCCCAAAACTTCTACCAAATGTACTTTTTTCATATAGACGACTTTCCTGAAACTTTTCATTCTTTATACGGTATAGATTGTTACGCGTATTTTTCTCCAAATATATTTTGAAATAATTGCTCTCCTAAAAACATAAGGAAAATAATTAACACAAAAATTATATACCATAATTAATAAAAGTATGAAAGTTAACTTTATTAGTGTAGTCATAGAGGCGTGAATATTGAAATACGAACTAAAAGCTACACGAAACATGTCTGAAGCTACCAATATATATCTTCTAGCAAGCGTTAACTTTAACCGTTATTCATCATTAAAATTGTGAAAGAAAATATCGGCTATTATTTTGGCTGTAGCTTGAAAATTCAGTAGCTTTTGTTTCAAGAAAATTATAAAAAGGTTACACTTTTCATATTTTTGTCAATATGAATAAATTAATTATAAATAAGGTGTGAAAGCGTCACAATACATTCGCAATTATATTACAATTATTATTGTTAACAGTTAACAATAAGCGGGTAATAGCATAAACGTCACGCTTTATAAAATCATTATTAATTTCCTAATAGAACATAACCATAGAAATTTTAAGCTTCGAAGCATTGGCTACTAAACTTTTATATATAATTATTTATATACTACCTCTAAAGTACATAACATGTAATTAGCGTTATCTAACAAGGTTATGTTCTGATGTGTTATTACTATTTTGTACATACATTTTACAAAATTACATGCGTTAGTGACATTCGACGTTGTCATAATTGTAATTTTCGTTTTAGTGTTCAACAAACTATTCATTATTATATACATTATATGGTTAGCGTTGGTAATTACTATTTAGGTTAGAATAACGATGGTTACACATTCTAAATGCATTTTGCATTTATAAAGCTTTAACTAATTCTATGGATTCGGATATAAATACTCACCAATGGATTTTTTGAACTGTATTTAAAAGAAATGTTGGATTATTTTAATATTTAAAATTAATATACCACAAGTAATTTTTAATAATTCTATTTAAAAAATTATATGTATATTTTTATAGTAATTATGTACATGAAATATTAAGAATATGATATATAGATCTTTTACAGAATAAATAGCTAGTGACTTAACCTAGAAATTTTATTTACAGTGCATTCAAAAATTATCACACTTTATGTAATTTCTTACTCACCAAAAGACTCCATTTCGTCTAAACTCAATTTACGTAATCTAGTATATTAAGTAAAATATAACAATAATACAATTTTATATATCTCGTCTTTACTCACACTATTTTCAGTTGGTTTTTCACAATTCAAATAACACAATATATTCTAACGCTTAACAATTTAAAACGCAGATGTAAGGTACATTTTAAATAAATTAAAATGTGACATAACATAGTGTTGCCACGTCATACACATAGAAATGTAATGTTTACAGTAAGTCCACTGTCTAACGACATATACAAAAACATTATTTTCTCTATTTTACCAAAGAAAATGAGAGAGATAGCTATATGTTTCGCATATGTGTTTCGACAGTGTTCACTGACGGTAATTTTACGTATGGGTACGTTTATTCAGATCCACATGGTATGTAGTAGAGACTGTTCTCTATTATATTTTTGCGATATCACACCGAATGACGTTACTTAACCTAACTCAATTTTGTAAATTCGTTCAGTGAAGGAGATTCTAGTATGTTGCTTGAAGGTCACCATAAATGGCATTACGTGTTGTCAATATTTTGACCGAATTTTGACAGTTTTGTATGTATCCGATTTCCGATTGAAAAAAAATCCGTTTAGTTAACTTAAATACTATTTAAATCAATCTAAAATTGTATTGACACTATGTAATATTATTTTAAATAATTTTAACAAAAATATTCATTTCCTTAATTTTAGTAGGTCTCATATAAAATTTAAAGTTACGTAAAGATCGGTACTAAAATAATAATAAAATTCTTATAATCCATTAGTTCTTTATTTATCATCATTATCTACTTGTATATACTAATTTATATTCGTATATTATTCTAATAAAGCTTGCTTCAACGATTTTCGATTGCTTACTTGTATTTCCGAGTACTCGTCTTCTTGCGTCATATTGTCAGATCCAATGTCAGAATCTGTGCTCATGTCAGAATACGGTAGAAGTATGTCGTCATTCGTTAAATCATGTATCTGACTTTCTTTAGATGTACTATCATCAATTCCGTTATGATTAACTGAATTAGACTCAATCACAGAATTAGTATATTCTGATATAAGATTTTTATTAATAGCCTCGAATTCATTGGCACCTTTATCAATATGGCCTAAGTTCAACATAGGATCAATTGGTTGAACTAACTTAGAGAAAGTGCTATATGGGTAACTTTTGAGAATATTTCCATTTCTATCTATTCCCTTTCTTTTCTTTAAATGTGGTCGTCGAAGTGGAATTTTTTGCTTCTTATTCATTTTCTTCGGTTGTTTACGTTCTTGTTTAATGGCTCCGATTTCTTTAGCTTCTTCTTTCACTCTAGCTCTTACTCCTTTGTACTTAAGATAATGTTTCTGTATCCTCTGTTCTTCCTTTTTCTCAAGTCTCGCTTTAATATCTTCGATATCTTTTTTTTCCTTTAAATATTCAATCAGATGCTCCTTTAAACTCTTAGGACGTTCTGAAATAACAATTATATTTAATAAATAATTTCAATACGGCAATAATTTAAGTTTGCAGATTTGACATTTAAGTCTATGGTATAATTAAAAACGTCTTTATTTTTTTACAATTTACTAAACTAAAACAACATTATGCGGTCTGTTGCAGCAATTATTACATACTATATTTACCTTTCTTTTTTGAATTAGAAATGCGACGAAGCTGAGATGATGACATTGAAATCATTCGCATATATTTTTTACTCTTCTTCTTTTGCTTTGACTCGCGCTTCTTTCTATTCTCATGTCTTTGTTTGGAGGACAGTTTCATTTTTTCCTCCTTTTCCTCGTTATCAGTCTCATCATTACTAGAGGAACTCATTATGCCAATACCTTCTGAAAGTAAATAGCAATCTTGCATAAATGAATATTAAATTAATGTAACGAATTGGTGGAATTTTGTGAAAAATCAATACTACGGATTAAATTGATATATTGAGAGCTGTATATAAGAGAATACCTATATATCTACTTAATAAATATAGGTATTTTTTATATCTCCATACAAAATATTACTAGTAGCAGTTTAATACTTCAATTTAGTTTAGTAAATAGAATCAATACTGGAATGTCAAATAAAGAAAACGAGAAAAGTCGTAACTAAATTAAATTAAAAAGTAAAATTTTATACCTACTAAATAATTCGTTACAGTGTTTTTAGTTTTTAATTATTTGTTTTTAACGTATTAAGTCATTAGCTCTACCAGGTATTTTTGTCTCACGATTTGTTTCCTGAAATCATAACATTTAAATAAATTAACCTATACAATTAAAATGATTTATATAGTTCAATACATTCGCAAATGCTAACAAAATGTATAATATTGAACTTTTAAATATTGGCGAATGTAAGCTGTAGTTCAATTAACAGTATTTGTTCGTAATTTTACTGACTTAAGATGTTTAAAACATTTGAAATGTATGAATATCAATGACCAATTATTAATAATCATTTTATAACTATTCATTCTTTATTTTTTTACGAAACCGCAATTGAAAATAGCGCCATCTATACATGACTTGGAAACTATAGTTAACTAAAGGAATGCGAACTTTCTTTTCGTATTAGAGAAGTTCTAACTTTTACAATCCATTCTTTTTTTAAAATTCGTGGTTATTTACTAAAATGAAGAAAGTACATAATTGAATAAATAAGGAGATATGCTAAAATAAAAAAATAAAACAAACTCATCAGTATTGATTTGCTTATCCTTGTTTTCTTAAATTAGAAATCAATTCTATATTAATACATTTTTTAGGTATTCATATTATATATTTGAAAACAATGCATTTCTATAATAGTTCTTTATTTACATTAAATTATATTATACATTAAAATAATTTATATCTAGATTTAATCGAAAGTAAAATCATAATGTTGAAGTAATTTTCGATCAATTTTTTTAGTTTCTAAACTTCTAGCGCCTTGAGTAAAGGCTTCGTTTAAATCCGAATCAAATGGTTTCCTTCCCTTAGCTTGCTTTGGAACTGGTCCGTAATAATCATAAGTCGGGGGTGGTGCTATTTCTGTACCATCATTCCTTCTCTTTTCTGGTCTTTCTTCATCATCTAATTCATTTATTATAGGAGTAGATGCTGGTACGAAATTTTTATATTTTAAATCTTTTTTAGTTGTAAAAAATAGACCTTTGGGTACTTCATCAATGGGTCCTATAATTGGTGGAGGAGGTGTTTTTGTTCGAACATCTGACCATGTTTTTTTCTCATTTACAATATTTCCTTCGTCGTCAAACTCTTGACTTGCTGTTGTTGAAGTTTGAGGTATTGGTGCAAATTCTTTTATCCTTTTAGCTCTTTGTTGTTCAACGTATTCTTCTTGTGTTAGTTCTCTGAATTTCTTGACTTTTCCATCAACACCCTCTTTACCAATATCCCATTCGCGTACATAAGCTTCTCTCAACTTCTGTCTCTCCTTCTCTTGTTCCTCTCTAATCTTCTTCTCTTCTTCTTTAGCTTTATTCTCCGCTTCGTTCCTTTGTTGCGTCAAAAATTCCAATAGACACGTTGTAAAATCTTTTTCATTCTCTATGAAGCAAAAAGAACATCATTAGACACTTACATTATTTAATGAAATTGAAATTAGTATTTACGATTAGTAAATATTCATTTATTTACATATTTTCTATGTAATAAATTATGTAAAATTAACAACCAAATATATAAAATTAGTAGTCAAAGGATTAGTAATAATTATTAGATTAATAGTAATTAAGTATTTGCTCAGCTAAAAGCTACTATGCATTATTTCATTGTCGGCTAAGGACATACTAAAGTAAAGAAAACACATAACAATATTAATATAAAATGGGAGCTAATAAGGGGCTATCCACAAATTACGTCACAAGAACTTCATTATTTTTGGACCCCCTCCCCCGTCTTTGTCACAACTGATCACAGCTGGTCACATTTGTAACCCTTTAGTGTGACGTCACAAATTAAAAAAAAATGACAACAAGACGAATTGTTGCAGCATTTATCAAAATATATATGTATGTTGAAAAAATGTGGCGTCACCAAATTTGGGGACTCTCCCCTCCCCTTGTCACACTTCGTCGACCCCCTCCCCCCTCATGATAGTTGACGTATTTATGGATGAAGCCTAATGGAAATATTGAAATTTCCATCTTACTCTTCGGTTCCTCAGGAGGAAGACCAGCTCTGGCTCGCTGTCTGGCTCTAGCAGCCGCCACCCTCGCTGCCAGCAGTTCATCGCGTTTCTTCTTCTTCTCTTCTGCTTCCTTCTGTGCGCGCAACGTTTCCTGTCTTTGTTTCAGTAATTCTTGCATTTGCTTCTGACGTGTTGTTTCATCCGTCGAGAAGGAATAGTAACCGACACCATGGATTCTTGCCTCTGCACAAAATAACAATTAATTAAAAAAACTTTTATTACGTTATTATAGAATTTTTCTATGTTTGAAACTAGATGGCGCTATCGCCAATCTACACTTTAAAATCGATATAATTAATCAAAATAGATTAAAAAAAAACGATGGAATGTAACGTGAAAAAATCTATATTCTAGACGGCCATAAAATTATTAAAAACATTTTAAATATTTAGAATATAATCTGTTACTTAATAAACTAAAAATCAAATCTCTTCTAGTTATTTGTATTCAGGGATTATTGTTGTAAGGAAGTATATTCCGATTCAAAAATAAACAAAGATAAATAAAGTAATAAATAACATACCATCGAATAACAAATCTTGATAATGTATATCTTTGTCTTTCGCAAGTAACTCTCTTTCTTGTTCATCCCATTTGTCGCGCAACGTTTGTAAGTAATCGTTTGTTTTCTGTACTAAATATGGATTTTCTGGCTGCTTTATTTCCTGAAATTATGTCAATTAATATTAGTTTTGAACTTTAAGGAACGATAAACATAAAACAAAATACAATTCGCATAGCTCTATATACTACTTATGTATTAAATAAGATATTAACCCGTACCAATAATAATTATAATAACATGATTAATCTTTATTGCACAAATAATGCTACGTACTAACTGTCAGCCGCGACTCCATCCGCGCGAGATTAAAGTAAAAAGCTTAATTAGTAGCATGTATTCTTCCCGACTATGTTCTACATCTATGCCAAATTTCAACTAGATCCAGGATCCATCCAGTTCTGGAGATACCTTCAAACAAAACATCCATCCATCTATCCAAACATTTGCTTTCATATTAGTAAGAATTATAATTAGTCCATACTAACGTAAAAAGCGCAGCTTTGACTTTTACGTCGTATAGGTTAGATGGCTATAGTTGCAGACACTACTACTGACTCTAGCTATTATTTAACTAATCTTATTAATATTATAAATGAGAATGTTTATATGGATGGATGTTTGTTTGAAGGTATATCCGGAGTCGGGGGCGACAGCTAGTATCTATCTAAATGTACGTATATGTATTAACTCACCTCAACTATTTCATTGTCATCAGAGTTTGTGATAGCCTTCATCAACTCCCTGTCTCTCTTCTTAAATAACTCCAGCTCTGACTTGTGACATTTACGTGATCGTCCCAGACAATCAGTAAATTCAATCCTGGCAATAAAAAAACAATACAAAATTTAATAAAAACAACAAAAAAAATATTAGTTTGTCCCTTGCTTTAAACATATAGACTCAAATAAGAACATTATAATAAAAAAATGAGTCCTTGAATACCTTTTTTAAATAAAACACACAACAACAACAGTTAATGTCAATACAACTGGTTAGTTTTTTTTTTAAAAAATAAGTAATCTACACTTATATTATAAAGAGGAAAGATTTGATTGTGTGTTTGTTTCCTTCGAATATGTTCCGTAACTACTGAGCCACTTTAAATATGAACATAAAAATTGAACATTGGTTATTCATTCCTTGATTTCATTAATTCCGCGCGAACGAAGTCGCAGGCAACTGCTAGTAGTTTAATAAATATATATCTTACCATTCACTGTCGTCTTCAACAACATTGTTAACTGGTTCTGTTTTGACATCACTCTGTTGCTCTGTTTCCTTGGATTCAGCTTGTTTCTTGCCATTAAAATCAACGAGAAACCTTTCAGCAAGCTGAGAATTTCCTCTTTTATCAGATAAATGTTCATATAATTCTGCTTTCTTCTCTAATGCTAACCTGAAACGTAAAATTTTAAGGTTTTGAAATTACATTTCCAGGGCTTTGCCGATCAAGGAACTTTAGCCAGAAAAAAAGAATTATTTTTTTTTAAATCCAAAAAGCATGCGGTTAAATTTTTTGACATATTTCGATTCTCTAGGGGCAAACCCTCTTGCCCTCTTTGGCGTCACCTATTTATCATATACAAAATAACCAGTGGGTTTCTGTAGTTGAAACATTTTTCAATATATCAACACATATTGTCACCCTACTTATTCTGTTTAAGAAAACAAGAATAACAACATGTTAATACTGTCTGGCCATGAAATTATACGACGACAAAACATTTGTACCCAAAGGTTACAGCCTACTACGCAGTTTATCTTGATATTATCATTGTTTAATGCAAATATCACTTTGAATTGTATCGATTGCTTCCAAGATTATCATATGGTGTTTCGGTAGTGGAAAAATCCTAAATAAATTATGTCATGTTTATTTTTACTAATAAAGATGGGTGACAATATATATAGTTGTTTAGATATGAAATATCAGGGATATATACATGAAATTAAAAAAAAATACTAACTTAGATTTTCTAATAGCCTCTAATTCATCTGTGTCAACAGCTTTAAGGTTATCTTTGAAAGTTTTATGACTCTGTTGACTGTCATCTGTTTTCTTTTCAGTTTTCGAAGGTTTAAAATTTTCTACTTTATGCTGTGGTAGTTGTTTCTTTTCTATAACCTCTTCCTGTTTCTTAAGAAGTTCCGCTTTGAGACCTAATAGCTGAAATAATTGAAAGAGCATTTAGCAACACCTGATCTCCATTCTAAGCCAGGCGTTGACAACCTATAGCAGGTTACATTGTAATTATGATCGAAACAATAAAAAAATAATAGAAGATTTTTTAATACTGACTCTTTGTTATTTTGACCAGCTTTTAAAAAAGGTTGCCAACATCTGTTCTAAATATAATTATTTTGTATAAATATATTCATACTTACAATAGATTTGTTAAAAGAAATCTTCTTTACTGTCTGTTCATTCATTTTGTTCACTAAAAGTTGTTGCTGCTTTAAAAAATGTTTATTTTTTTATCTTTTTATCATACAAACCCTTTTAGTAGCATTTTACATTGTTTCTCGTCCGACATTCTCAAAATTACCTTTTTCGAAAATATAAACGCTTTTTTTTTCCTCTTTACAAATATATCAGTAATAATGATACACCCATGAAATATATAATTTATTTAATATATTTTATTGGTGTTGGTAATACTTACTGTAATAGTTTGTGTGTTTACGGTTCTGTTTTGAGTTCCAAAAATCTAAAAATAAAAAAAAAACTCAAAAAACAAAATAAAAAACATTTCGCAAATAAATATAATGTACAAAATTTAAAAAAAAATCAAAGAAATGAAAACATTTAATTTGTTTTACATGTAAAAATTTGTTTTATGTGCACGCCAGCCTTTAATAAGGAAAAGCTTTTAAAAAGGTAAAAATCACATGATCTTAATCCACTGCTAAAATGTGTATTCAAAGACAAATTATTTTTATATGAAAAACAAAATCGAGATTTTGTTAATATATTGTTGTTGTTTTTGGTAACTATTGTAACGAAGCTTGATGCTTTTTTATGATTTCCAACAGTCAGATGGCAAGATTCAAATCCCCAACCATGTGATCATATTATCATACTTTTAATCAGGGATGTCTAGCATTTACATATCAATTTACCATTTTTCTAAAGAAATTTTTGGTGAAATCATAGATTGGAAATCATTTTGTCTTATTATATGTGTTTCTGCTTCACATATGCCTAAATCACTCTTTTTGTAACAAAAATCATCATATTTTTGTTAGCTGACATGCCTAAAATATTATGTGCCATAAGTGCACCATCCCTGTCCTAGACTATTAGGCTAATAGTGGTTGACAAAAGTCAATCCATATTGTGTGTCAGTTAAACTGTACAGGTCTCAGTTTGACTTGTAATGTTTTAACTGTACAGTCCAACTGTAGGCCTGTAGCTGGCTTTCTACTCATTAATTCAATATCTGTAGAATTTCCACAATTGTATTGATTAACTTTATCACTACAATAATAACAAAACTTAATATATATATATAGGCATTCTATATGTATATTATTGCACCATAATTATTAAGATTGCTAAAATGAAACAATGTACAAATTAAACAGATAAATGAAAAATAAAAACACACAGTAATATGGTAGAAACTTGTATGGTAAATCGATGGAAGCATTCATTAGAATGATATAATTACCATGAAAATTTGACTGAGCTGAATGGAGAAGGAAAGGGTAAGAAAGGTGAAATATTCAATTTCGACTTTCTTTCCCTTTCCTTCCCTATCTTTTATAAAATTTTATTTAGCAAAAAACTCATCCTACTCAACTAGAAACACAATTTTTTAAAAGTATAGCCAAATAAGGGCAGCCATTTTGATGTTGTGATCATGCATACATTTGCCAAATCATGTTTTCACAAAGACTTTTTGCAGTGTATACCACATCATTATAATTATAAATTATTATAACATAATTCTATAAACAATCAACATTTACTAAATTATTAATTAAATATTTAATATAACGCCAGCTTAATAATCTAATAAGAGAATAAAAATTTACCTTTTTATAGATGCATATATGAGTTGAGAGTGAAAAGTTGAGGTACACCTCCAGTTACCTTCTTTGTTGTCTCCCAACCTAAAGATCATAAAAACCACTCAGCAAACGGCAGCTGAACGAACTACGAAATTGAAACACTACTGAAAACTGAAATCTTAAAGATTGACCTCTTTAAATAATTTAAATAATTATTCATAAGATCTCAAAATAGCTCTGGAGCTGTCTGGAGTTCCAAAGAGTAAACATTGAGTTATCACATTGACAACCGATCAATACTAATCATATAGTGCAGTGCATTGCATTGTAATCAATAGTTAAGTAACTTCGTTGTAAAAACCGTTTACCTGTACTGATATATTTTGAGTAATAACCGTTAACATATTTTTATGATATTTTTTATTAATGTAGCTACTTATATTTGTATGTGTATATACTAAACGATGAAAGTAAAGGGTCAAAAATGTTTGTGGTGATGTTTTGCTTTCATGGGAATTATAAAGAAGTGGTTGATCGTTTGAGGTTTGTGTAGAGTACTGAATAATAATAAACGTCAAAAGGTAGGAAGAAGTGTAAAAATATTTGTGTTAAATAAATGTAATTTTTATTAAAAGCATTATATAAAACAATACAGGAAAATAGAATCCAGTACATTCTAGTATGTAGGTAGTGGTAGGTAGTTTGGAGAGTCATCTCGATATTTTTTAGAATTCTTATTGTCTATGGGTAAATGAATAGACAAACACCAACCTAAAAATAATAAAATGACACATTTTGAGTTTGACTGACATCTTTGCAATGCAGTGATCTCAGCTAGTTTTTTTTTTGCTAATTTCATGGTCATTCTGACAACTATTTCATAGGCCGTGACGAAAAAATCTCTATACAACATAACAAAGAAACGATTTACAGAATTAAGCTAAATTTTAAAAATAGTGATAAACGGTTGTTCGTGTGATATTATACATCAAGTACAAAAGAATAAAACATTATTACTTAGAAATAATTGTGTGCGATCAAAATGTCAACGCCAGCTAGAAGACGTCTTATGAGGGATTTTAAACGGTAGGAATAATCGTATAGCGTTGGTACTTGAAATAATTTGGATAAAAAATTGAAATTTCAAGCTACAAAAATAACGCTGAACTATCCAATTACATCATTGTCACATTCATCGATTTCTTTTATGATCTACATATTTCATACGATCAAGTCGATGATGAAGGTTCACTATTATTTTACACGAACTCTTCGCATGCTCTAACGCTACGTCATGGCTACGTCAAGTTCTCCGTTATTTATACTTTTATCGGTGTATAACTTTGTTATTGTTTGCTAAATTAGGTTATGTGGAGGTTTAGAAAGTTTATTGTGTTAAAGTAAGCGTAAGGTATCAGTCAGCTAGTTTTTAATAAACTTCATTTTTAGATGTCATTGACCTTGTTTTCCCATGTTCTAGAATGTTCAAATATTCTATTTTAATACTTCACAGCTTACAAGAGGACCCACCCACTGGTGTTTCTGGAGCTCCTACTGACAATAATATCATGATCTGGAATGCTGTGATATTTGGTCCCCATGATACTCCTTTTGAAGATGGGACCTTTAAATTAACTATAGAATTTACTGAGGAATATCCTAATAAACCTCCAACAGTGCGATTTGTATCCAAAATGTTCCATCCAAATGTGTATGCTGATGGTGGGATTTGTTTAGACATTTTGCAAAATAGATGGAGTCCTACATATGATGTCTCTGCAATTTTAACCTCAATACAGGTAAATGTATAATTCTTTATGCACAAATTTATGCATTTGAATTCATCTTATTTGAAGACTCCTGTATCACTTATTTTTATAATTGCAATAATTATCTTCATCATTTTGATCCAGTTCACTACTGAACATAAACATTGACCATAGCTTTATGATTACAACACCATTTTATATTCCAATAGGAAGTTATTCTCATATGTTTATCAAATTCATATAAGCCAAAGAATCTTGACCTATTTAATTTTAATTGCACTATACTTTTATATGTCATTGTCACTATTTCTTTATGGTGCTATTAAATGAAACTTGCTCTAGAACAAGTCTAAAATAGGAATTACTGAGGCCATACTCCATAAGTATAAATATTATTTATATCTTTCAACAAATATAGTGGTAAGTATACATTTACAGTGTATACTAGTTGTCGCCCATGACTCCGTCCGCCCGAAATTAAAAAAAGTAATAAGTAGGCTGTAGTATCTGGTCTTCCAGACTATGTTCTACATCTGTGTTAAATTTCATCAAAAACCATAGAGCCGTTCAAGAGATACCTTCAAACAAATATCCATCCATCTATTCAAACATTCTCATTTATAATATAAGTAAATTGTATTTGTTTGTTTTTTCCAGTCATTGTTAAGTGATCCTAACCCCAACTCACCAGCAAATTCGATGGCGGCCCAGTTGTACAAGGAAAACCGCAGAGAATATGAGAAGCGTGTTAAAGCTTGTGTAGAACAATCATTTATTGATTAGCAGGGCTTGTGTGGGGTTGACAACAATGTTGTATGCATGATTTGCACTGCCCATGGCATTGGCCACCAATATAATTCATTGGGACGATTGTGTAAATTAAAAATTATAATACCATATACAGACCTGCCTTTGTATATTGGCAGCACGGGACATAAAAAAGATTTTGGTAAACCAAGTATATTAAGGATTTTATTTTTATTTTGTTGGTAGTAGTGTTTTAATAATCTGTATCAAAATATGTTCAACTTGGATTACCATGTGCAAATAGCAAATAATAGGCTAATAACATGTTTAACATTAATAAAAATAGCAGTTTGTTTTATTTTATAAATTGAATTATTTATTTTTTATATTGTCAACATTCTTCATATTTCACTGTTTCAGCATTATACTAATTTCAGTTAAATTTTTGTGTTAAAATATAAATTAATTGAATATACTAAAATGTTTTCTTAGGTCATCCATTTACATTCTACAATATGCGTTAAAATTAATCCTTGCCTATGCTTTGATAATATAGCTGTAGAGTAGTTACCTTATATTTTCTTTTATAGTTAACAAAAGAACCTCGATTGGGCTTGTGAACGATTTTATAATGAACTTTAGATTGGAATAAAATATTCAGTGAACTCCGTAAGAAAGACTCATGTGAACGCAAAAAGTACAATTTTTTATAAAATGTTAACATTTACAAAATACACTCTTAAATATTAATGCTGTATTATTGGTCCATTATCACGTCTGCACAAATCATTTATAATTTCACTGCACTTTGAATGTCCCAATGTTATATTTTCTAAAGGGTTGTATAGCTATTTTGTTTTCTCATTAAGCTATGATTTAGCAATGTTTCATGATCATTTTTACATAGGTATATGTAATATTTTGTCTTCTAGTAAAATATTATTTTCGGTTTGAGATTTGTGTTTTAATCAATATGAAGCCTTTTGCAGAATTATATGACTTACTTCTCTTTAGATTTTTTTTTTGAAAGAATACATAACATATCGACAGTTTTAATACATGAAACATTTTTTATTATAAACAATGATTTGGTATTGCTAAAACAATGTGATAGTGGAATTTGAATTTAACAAAATTTCAAACGAGAGGGTAAAAAAATAAATTACTGAAAGATAAATTTCTCATGCATTTTTTAAAAGTATTATGAATACAAGCAACATTATTCTAATTGCCATACATTATTAGCTTTAGGCTCAATGATTAATGTAGGGTAACTCTAAATTAAAGAATTAACAAATAAATTGTGTGACATCCAACATGCAATCTATGTAATGCAAATTGCTTCTTGGTTTTATTTTTGTAGTTTTTACGGTATGAATTCGTTAAAATTTTAGTTAATATGAATCAATTATAATTTATATATATATATATATATAGCTATTATGAGTTGGCATACGAACAAGCAGCTACCTTTAATCGCAGAAGAGGACGCACAGAAAGAGGATATTTCCCCTTCAAGTGTCCTCTCCTCCGCCAAAATACCTTCTTTTCCCATCATTTCCTTATAAGAAACTGGTGGAGAGGGAACGACTAAAGTTAGACCTCCATCACACAAACTCATTAGACAAAACGCAGAAATGGGTCCACTTCCGGTTTATCTTTTCTGTGGTATAATTACCATAGGGATGGACTGTAGACAAAAACACCAATAGTAGTTTATTTACGTTTCATGATGTGACCTGTTTAAGTTACTTAACAACTTGGAGTCTGTTTCACAATGTTGTCAAATACAGTCGTTGTTTAACAATCTCTTAATAAACTTTTAGTTTAAGTATCTTTATCTACCCTCATGTTTTAAACCAATAGAACTCGGAGACAGATAATGACACATCATTGAAGCAATATGACCCAAGAATTTTTGAAAAGGTTATGTAAAGTTCTGAGCTGTTAAAGATTAGTATCTTAAAACAGATTATTTGACTATTGTTTTAAAATAAGTTTAATAGCTCATTTGTCATAAAACGAGAGTATTCAATTTGAAAGTCCATAATCTCCGCCTACCGTTCTATTTTACGGGCTTGTGTATATTGTTTAAGAGAACTAAAAAGCAATTATTTTATAAGGATTAAGGATAAATAAAATAACTGACGATTGTAAAAAAAATATGTTTATCTAAAAATCAATAATCATGAAGTTTTAAATAAATTTAATTCATAAATAATAGGAAATATACAATTATTGACAGATATTGCTATAATACCATAGAACCCGTAGGTAAACAATTTATTACTTATCAATTATCAAAGATCAGTTCATTTTAACATAACATATAATTCAACATACTACATTTGTGTAGTAGTTACAATTCATTAGAAAAAGTGGGTAGTCTGGATCAAATCCAGGATAATGGATATGAAAAACATGTCTCAGTAATTATGAGTATTATTGTTATATCCACAATGATGGCTCATCACTTGCTACAATAAAAGTAGTTTAGAGATCAATTGTCCCAGATAACAATCAATGCTACACTTAATAAGCAGCCTTGAAGGTACAATTAAAAAATTTAAGAATGTAATTACCTATTACCTTGTCTTCAAATCTTCTTTTAGTTTATATATCAATAGTTCCATACAAACTGTGGCATCTTCAGCACTGTCATGACCATCAACAGAATTCTGAATAATTTTCTTAAGATGTTCAGATGATAGATTCTTTAAAGCTCTTTTATATGGTGGGCCCATTTTATGAGGAAATAAAACACTAGTATCTATTACTGTATCATGAATCAATTTAAGTGCTTTGAAATCAGATTCTAAACTGTGACCAATTAATATAGTTTTACTATTAAACATACTAAGAAGAGTAGCTTGAACCTCTAAAAGTGTGGTCGTCACACCCATCATTTGCTCCTCTGTAATACCAGAATACCTTGTATTATAGTCTATTATAGGATAAAAAGGTTTTACAAGTGTCTCATAAACAACTTTACAGGCCGAATTTATTACAGTTACCCTTGTCAAGTCTAAGCCATGTGTAGTGTAACACATTTCACAATCTAATGAAAAAACTCCATAATCATCACTTTCTGTTTCTGGTGGCATAGTTCTGATGTAACCTTTTAAATTTTCATAATCTACATATTCATATACATGGCAGGAAGCTATACAGCAGCCATCAGATGTGGCATCTTGACTGCAACACTGGTAACGAGCTTCACCTCTCACTCTATATTTGTTATTCGGATGATAAATACACTCTTCTTTAACCGCGGGAAAACCCTTTTTGTTTACTGTATAATCTTTCTTACATCTACAGCAGGTTCTTATATAACCTTTGGGAGGATTCTGCTTCTTCTGCCCATAGATAATTGCTCTACCTTTTTCACCAGTGCTGTGTGGTCTTGGAAAACCATTACTTTGCAACTGTTCCTCTGTTAAAACCCATTTTTGTATATTATTATACAGCTTTGCACCACTAAAGTGATTTTTATCAATCAGATTTGTCCTGTTTTTATTTTCTATGCTCCAAGATCCTGCACTACTTGTAGTACCAGACATTGGCCGCGGAATTTTCTGCAGAGCCGTACAATCAGAGCCTGATTTCTTAACACCATTGCATTCTTGCACTTCCTTTCTTAGCCTACTGACAGTAAGTACTGAAGAATTTTTGTATATTGGAATAGTTGAACATTTTTTACTAGTTGCTAACTCTTCATGTTGAGCTCTGGCATAGGCATCAGTTGCTGATAAATAAATTTTTAAACATTCATCTATCATCATATTTAAGTAAATAGATCTAATGTTTGCAGGTATTTTGGAGGCAAGAGGCTCTAATACACCAGGTCTGTCAATAAATTTTTCATTAGGCATGTGGGCAACTCTCTGAGTCCCCTTTTTAACTGTCTGTATGGAAGTAAAACTAGTTGATGGACTGCTTTTATTATTTTCTGGTGGGTGAGAAATCCCTTTCTTTGCATTAACTAATGTAGATGCATACGGCACATGAGCAATTCTTATTTTAGTGTTGCCACTACTTGGTGGAGTAAACACATTATTTTTTTGAATGTCTGGTGGTTTTTGAATAACTTCATTTTTATTAGATGGGGTTTTTGAAGCATGAAATTCTTTTATTTTCGCCATTCTGTCGGCCATTGCTTGTGCTGCATGTATCTTAAAATTAGGTTTTACTTGTGGCTTTGGAGTTACTTTTATATTTTTATCAATAGTTCTAGATATCCTTTTTTTACTTGGTATATATTCTTCTATCTCATTATCATCATCCTTGTTAACTGTTTCCTCTACTATTTTAGGTTTTTCTACAGGTACATATTCTTCAAAAATTTTCTTACATTCTAATGTGATTCTTTCTTCGTCTGATTCTGACATCTCCAGAAGCTCTTCATTGTTTTCATTTGAATCAAAGTTATTGTCCTCTGGCTCTTCTTTTTTTTCTTTATGTTTCTCTTTATGATGTTTTGAGCTTTTATGACTTTTCTGTTTGTGACTACTTTCCTTCTTTTTAGAATCCTCTTTGTGATATTTTGAATTTTTGGAATGATGTTCTGAACTCTTAGATGAACTACTTTTATGTTTTGAACTTTTTGACGAATGATTCTTATCAGTTTTATCTCTATCTTTACTCGAACTCTTGTGGCTTGATTTTCGTTCAGAATCTTTACTCGAGGAGATTTTACTCTTTGACTGCTTATCATGGTTTTTAGACTTTTCTTTGCTGTCTAATTTACTTTTATTAGATTTATTTCTATCTTTTTCAGATTTTTCATCCTTATTCTTGGTATCCTTCTTTACACTATTTTCTTTGTTATTTTTTGTTTTTGTAGAATTTCCTTCAGTATTACTTTTAGGATTATTTTCACATTTTTCTTCATCTAATATTTGGTCTAGTATATCAAACTCAGGGCCTAAGTCATCCAACCCATTCAAATCACTGGATAATTTTCTTTTCTTTTCATCGGGTTCAACTTCCTCATCACTAGAAAAACATGGAGCTAGAGATCTTGGTGTAGGTTGATATGTGACTTTTCCGACATCTGGTTTACTAGTAACTTTTGTAGGTTTATATTCCAATATTTTCTTTTTGTTAGTGCTTTTATCTGAAGGAATATAGCTTCGTTTGGTTGATGTTGAATTATCTTTAGGTGTATACTCTTGTAATTCTGTCTCTTTTCCTGGCAAATATGTTTCTTTTGATTCTACAGTACCTTTTGGAGTGTATGGGTCCAATTGTAAATTGTCTGTAGAACCAGGAGTATACGAGGTGGGCGGAGGTATATATATGAAAGGCTTAAATGAACCATTAACTTCAACTGGGCGCTTGATGGCCGTACTGGCCGGCTTCCTAGGAGTATAAGGTACTGGAATGTGCCTCTTTCTTTGTTCATTTACGTCTTCGTTGTTTTCTAAATCGACATTGTTAATTTTGTTCAACTCTGCTATCGGTGTTGGATTGTATGTGGCTTTACAAGGTGCAGATTGAACTACGTTCGCTTTTGATACTTCATTTGTTGTTGCCGTGCCGGTCGGAGATATAGCTCCTGAAGATTCCGTTTGTTGTAGCACCTTCTGTACGGCCGCGGACACCAGTTTTTGTAAAATTGTATCGCTTTCGATGCCATCGTTGTTTTGGGGTTCTTTCTTAACATGACGAAAATGACAGTAAGGTCGTTCACAAAGACCGCTATCAAAAAAAGGACAATTCAGGCCTTTAAAATAGCCGGTTGACGGAAGCATTAGAATATTATTAACATTCGATTATTTATAAAGAAACACTATGTTACTACCAAATAGCTAGACATTGCATACTCCTAAACTCTCATCAAGTTGATACAAGCTGATTATGTCAACGAAAACACAGATTATAATTCATGATAAAACTAAGAATAAAAATATTTAAAATGTCAAAATCATAGACAATTTTCTACACCGAAACAGTTCTTGTGCATTATTTCAAAAACTTGTAAAAACCTACAAATTTTCGTTTAAAATTCAATTTGAAAAAGGGATTATTTTATGTTTAATAAAATTAAAAGGATCAAACAATAAACCCTTCAATTTTTTGAAGTTAACTTAAAAAAGTAGAGTTGGATAAACCAAAGCTATACAATTTCGTTTTCTCGAATTCAACTTGAAAAAATTAGAATGTGAAAATATTTAAATTTCTTAATTTTATGTGTAATAATCACTGCCCCTATTTACTATAACTTCGTTGTAAGAGCAGCAACTACCAGCAACTGATTTGGAAATGCTAATGGTGTCATGGTTCATGTTGTAATAGTATAATTTCGTAAGTATGGTTGAAGTCTGCTTTGGTTTTGCTTTAAAACTGTACTTTTCTAACACAGTTATCTTCTAGGAATACTATGGAATTGTTAATTAAAGTTTATCGTCGACTTCCATCCTCTTTCCTAGAGTTGTCAAAAGTAGTGACAGATGTAGTTGATTATCTAGCAAGTTTTTTGGAATATTTGTTTCCAGATTTTGGCGCAATATAAAAATGTTGGAAAAGGTGGCTAAGGATTACTCATCGTACTTTAAACTAGATGTTGCCGATGGATTTCAAACAGTGCAAGATGTTATAGACAACATGATAACAAGACTGGAAGAATTAAATAGTGTTGTGCACATGATAAAGTTAAAAAATAGTGATTGTAACACAGCTGTAACAACAGATATTAATAAATACAGAGCAGAAATTACATTATTGTCTAAAAAAATTGTAACTTTAAATGAAGTGGTAATAACATTGCAGCATAACATGGATAAAATAGAAAAACAAGTTGAAAAGGCAGAATCACATTTTGGTGTAAATAATGATAGTAAACTGACAAGTCTACTACGGCCTTTTTTAAAAAGAAATCGTGAAACTCCATCTGTTTCTGATGAAATTCCCAATTTTGAAACACTTTCTATAACAAGTGTGATGCATAACTTTGAGGATAATGTATCCTGATATTATAATTTTATATCTTATATGTTAAGATAGTTTTGTTGGGTTTGTATGTATTAAATAAAAAAAATATTTTAAAGATGTTCCGAGTTTCATTTACTCAAGATTGATTTGTTACCTAAAATCAATTATTGTTCTCCTTACAAAACAGAAACTTCAAAAAAAATTTTTTTAGACTTATGTTATTAGTTATTAACCATTTTTAAAACTAAAGTTTTGACTCCTTCATCAGCAATACCCTTATTTTTAAAACATTTAAATTACTGCATTCCAGTTGAACCAAATCCTCGTTCTGACCTTGTTGTATCTGAAAGACTACTAACTTCCTCTATCACTGGGTGGAAGATTTGTTCACAGATCAATTGTGCAATTCTATCTCCTTTTTTAACATCAAAATCTTGATCAGAATGATTGAAGAGTACTACTCCAACATTACCACGATAATCTTCATCAATGACGCCGGCTGTAATAATAAATCCATTAAAAAAAATTAACCAGTCAATCAACAATTTTTCACCAAAATCAGCCTAAATTTTATTTTAAAATTTGAAAGAAAGCAAAGTTATAAAGCTTTACTATTGTAAAGATTAGGAGTCATGACCCAAGCATTTTGACATATTCAGTGCCACTTACGATTTAACATGTAAAAATGAATTCAGTGATACTGCATGTGTTCAGTGTCAGAGAAAGGTTTAAACATAGTAAAACAGAAAGGAGTTCTATTTAATTTATCACCAAATTCCATATTATTATTAAAAAAAAATTAAATAATATAAAAAGTGTAGTAATAGTGATTTATCAAGAACAAATTAAAGTATAAATTCTTACCGCCAACATCGATGAAATTTTTAACTGCCAAACCTGAACGTGGGGCTACACGTCCATAACATCCAGGTGGCAATTCTATCTGAAGATCAGTTTTAATTAATTCTTTACCACGGGCAGGTACCATGTAATCATATGCACTGAAAAGAATACATGTTATCAGGCACATAAAGTAAATTAAAACTTCGATACATAACTTAATAAATGAAAAAAAAAATTCGCCAATGTTATCAATAATATGGATGTTCTAATCTTTGTTCTCTTATGTATGCCAGTACAGAGAGACTAAATTGGGCTGGAGTAACAGTAAGGATATAATAGCGTCAGTTAGGGTTCACAATAACCAGTTTAACACACACAATAGCCTTCGCAATAGCCTTCACAATAGCCCTCTGATAAACTCAGATTTTGAGTGCTACTGCCATAATGTAAAATAGGCATTACTTCATTTTGAACCCCATTCATACAATTTAGATTAGTCTTAAAATGTATTTCAAAAACTACATAGTGAGGGGTAACTATGGACCATAATAAAAATAAAATTACACATTTACGAATTACGATTAAGAAGTAACGGTCGCTTTTTATTAGAAATGGAAATGCCTTTAGAGGAAAACTCTTATTTTTGATAGTAATTGACAACCCATGGTACTTTTAACATTGTTTTACCTTTTTAAATCGAACCCAGCAGCCTTTTCAGACCCTTTCACGGGCAGGAAAGCGTGTTCGGTGAGGCGAGTTACTTTTAAAGTTACTTCATTTGCACTCGGCATTTTATATATCGTACGTAGGAATTTAAAGACTGAGGACAAAATTATTACTGTAATTTAATTATGACAAAACTGCGAAAGGAGGTAGTTGAAATGACAAACTAAAACAGGCTGACTATGAACTATCGGTCAATGAATCTGAAAGAAAAATTGGCGCGAAGCGAAACGAAAACGATTTTTTTTTAAATTTTATGACCTGGTAACATAGACCTTTAGGTCATAAAACGAAAACGAACTCCGCTCGACAATAAAGAGTATGTAACCTCTCGGCTTGACATCGATACCAAAGAGTAATCAAGTCGAGTTGCAAGAGGAAAAAAGCACGATGTAAACGACCCTATAATAATCATCAATAGATATAAAAGCTACTTCGAATAAGACCATACTAATGATAGCTGCTAGCTGCGCCGCTCCTAGACCTAGCTTTTTAATATAGCTTAGCTTTTTATCAAGTCGTTTTATAGAATTTCTGGAAATATTTTTGGGACATCACTTGCGCATGCTATAATATATCTGAATCGTGCTGAATAACGTATAAATATATTTCTATACTCTTTAGCCGGAACTAAAGAAGTCTGTCGTACAGAACGCTAATGCTTTATTTGAGGTCTATAAGGCCTAATTCATTAGGTTGTCTTTACGTACACCACTGAGCATCATATATATATAGCACACACACGATAGTAGCGCCTCTCTCACCGGTTCAGTGGACCTAGCACTAAAAAATCCCTATCAGGCGCACACAAAAAATCTCATACTAATTTTTTTCATGAATGACGATGACGACGATTGCACAAATATTCGGGCTATACCAAGTTTACCACTTCTAATAACCTCCTTTATTTATTATCTATCAAAGTAAATAGAAGAACCAACAGCCTAAAGATCCAAAACTGTGGACTTCCGACTACGTGATCGTGGGTTCGAATTTCGCCATTTGGCTCTCATGTGTCGCGAACCATATCTTAGCAAAAGCCTGGAGCATATTTTTATAACAACCCACGGTAATTGAGACATAATATAAAACTTAAGTAAAGAATATCGAACTATTGTGTTACTTCACAGTTATTAAAATCGGTCAATAAAAAAAACATTTATAATTGCTTTTATTAAGCTTTATATATTATTTACGTATTATTTTTTTATATTTATGAAGCAAGCGCAAAATTTACTAAATATAATTATTTTATTGCTTTACCTGAAGGTTCGATTCCAAATATTAACATAATTAAGAAGGCGACCCGATAACATAAATATCATGAAATGTGAAAAAATAATATAACCAATTTAATAGCATAGAAATAATAAAAAATAAATAAACTGAATGCATTATAGAGATGAAGCATCTCAACAAAGCACTTTCCAGCTAAAATAACGAGTTTATCGATCTTTTTATTATAATTATACGATCAAGTTAAATGAACTGTTCAAGGTGAATTCGTTATTTAGATGTTATTTCGCAATTTAGATAAAAATTTAATATCATTAAATTTGCGCTCACTTCGTAATGAGCAACTTAATCGTTTCCATATAACCAAAATATGAGATTAGAATATTGACCTCTTATTCGATATACCTACAACCTAACACATGCCGGTGAAAAAGAAATAAGCAACCATGGTTATTAAAGGCAAAATTAACTAGCGTCAAATAATTGCCGTAAAATCTGAAGAATAAATATAATTATTCATCTTGATTTTTCTTCTTTTATAGCTGTCATGTCTAACATTGGTCAACACGGCTTCGGCTGCAACTTGGTGTTATTCCATCAACATCAAAAAATTGCTTACAACAAATTAAATTTAAAAATATTTATTTTCAAATTGATTATCCTACAATTTTAGAATAGTAGGATAGTAGTTATTTATTATACATTTATTATAATATCTTAATTAATTAATCTATTATTAATAAAAAAAATGCAATTGATTTTAAATTATTTTGAAACCTACACTTGAATTTGAAAAAAGCTTATTGGAATAAGAATAAGTAAAATCGACCTCTGTTCTATATGAATCATTTTACCTACTCTAGCCTTCGACCCAAATAACACAAAAAAATATCTACCTGCGCGTTAAGGGGTCTCACATTTGGGCACAATACGGACACACGGACAGTAAGCCGGTGAGGCACAGCGATTATCCTCCTTCCGAAAGCCGGCCTCAGTGAAAAATGTCCACAGACGGCGGGAGTCGCGTCGATCAATATTTTGTCAAGAGCCACACGGAAGTTCGCATCAAAACTCGGAACCGCTCAAATTTGAACCGAAGTGCGGGCGTTCGCGCGCCGCACGCACTACACATACGCTACGCCGCGGCGACTTACAATAAAAATCTTTACAAACTAAAAAAGTGTTTCGTGTGTTACTGTGATTCATTCGGGTGAGCCCCCTTGAAGGGGAGTTTGTCCATTTTTATATTTCCAACGTGTCCCTCGCGGCATGCGCGGCGCTTGTACGCCAGTCGCTCTACTACAGTTTCACGCACCAACACCACTGCAAGGAAAGTAATGTAAATATTACTCATACCATAATATTTACAAACGAATTGTTATTTTCAAAACGCGAAAGAGCCGTGCTTATGAATTGGATATTAAAGTGTGACGAAACTTGTGATGTTTAAGTGAGAATTTCTTAAAACAGTGATTGTGTACAGTTTATCTTCGATCCGAGTCGACTATGGTCGAGGACAAGCCGCTCGTACTCAATGTATTTCAGGAAGCGTTTCAGCAAACAACTTTTCGTTTACATAACTCACGCTAGAGGTCAGTATTGAGTAAAGTTAGTATTTTCATAAGTTTCATAAGTTAGTATTCTAAGCGGAATTTTTAATGTGCCTTATTGAATATATCTATATGTAGTTAGGGTTCAAGCACCGAAGCTCTTCCCTTTTGCATCCCTTCTCCGCCCTTTACGCATGATCGACCGACGGAGTTTAGGGGTTCACTGCGAATAGGGTGCGAGCGCTGTATATACGTAGATGTATATTTGTGTCTAAATAGTACTAGCGCTTCGTACTATTGTTATAGCTATGAATGAATCTTCGCTCATTATACATTGATGATTAGACATTATAAAGTGTTGTGCGATCACAATTTAATTAATTAATATTTTGACAATGAATTTTAGATAATTTTATAATTGACTCAAGGTAATACAACGTTTAATTTTTTTTTAATATTGTTATTTATTCATATTAATATGACGTATTTGTATTTACAAACTTGATAAAATTGGTTAAAAACTGTTTTAATTTTTTTTTTAATTTCAATGCTGTAAAACTTCTATGAGAATTATGTTAGAATTGATAAAAAAAATCATTAATAATTACAATGAAAGTACATGCTTATACATATAAACTTTGACTATGTAACATTCCATAAAAAAATGCAACGCGAAACGTATGCGTAAAAGCAAAATACATTAAAAGACTAGTGTAATAGTTTTTATAAAACACCAAAACTTGTTTTTCTAATCGTCAAAATTCAAATTAGACATTAATAAATAAACCTAACAACTACTAATGCTAAGCATAAAGCGGATGATGTGCAAATCAAAACAAAGGAGCAACCGATCACGCAGATTGATCTTATTACTTGGCATTTTTATTGATAAAGTGAAATGAGTGAGTGAGGCGTCTATGCAGATAGATGCCGTATAGGAGCAAGACGTAGCGAGCGACATCGGACATGTTTGTTTTCATACCGGTCCGAATTAACGTCGCGATTGGTTCAAAATCCATAACTGGCCTCCGAGAGCCAGGTGTCGTTCACACCGCGGCCTCGCGCGCCTCGTCTCGTTAATCACTCGTGTTCGCTATTGTTATAGCGCGTCGTACAGCCATCTTTGTCAAATTACGAGAGATTCATTTCAATAATTCGGTTCATGTTAACAAATGGAACAAAACGCAAATACTGTTACCGACGCGTCGTGCGGCCGAGTCGAGTACTTTACTACATTCTCTTTTGTTTTATCGTTGACGCTCCGCTGAATGGAAGCGTTACGACTTCAGCGTTAACGATCAGTCGACCATTAAAATGATGGATGATGTCGTTCCTTGCAAAAACTGTGTAAAGTGATCGTTTTAATAAATAATGTGAAGGGTGTTAGTGCTGTTTATGTTTGGGTGTGCATGTGATGAAAACTGCGTCGTAATTTGTTGTACACATTGCATAAATGAGTGGAATGGCGTTGTGGAGCGCGCGGGCCGGAGCATGCGCGCCAGTATCTTCGCGCTCACTCGAAACGCACTGAGTGTCCTTCGTTTATGTGCGTATCAAAATGGGAAGGTCCAGGTTCCCCGGGAAACCGCTAAAGTTCCAGAACAGAAAGCGTATTAGTGTTCTCTCGGGCACTGTTTACCATGAGACTACTCAAGAAAACCACCCAGCCGCCCGCAGCTCGGGCGGCAATGATTTTACTGGGGAGAAAGAGGTAAAACACGATGCCTAATTTTCAACATTTTGCAAGTAAATCACATAAAATTAACAAAATACACGCGGAAATATTATGTTTACGTAATAGTTCTAAGCGCAAACGAGGCGCCAAACGTATTGTGGCGTCCAGCAATGTAGGAATTTTGACATTTAGTTATCCATACGATTTATGATGTCAACAAAGGCAAACGTCGAGGAAATGTATACTTTCGTTAAATGATTATTTGCGAAGCTTATTTCTGAATTATTAAAACGACAGTCGTTTTTAAATACACTCTTTGATTTTCTAACCTAACTTTTGAGGCCAACAGTAGATGAATAAAATTTGCACCATAAATGCGCAATTGTACTTTGTGTTAAAAAGTGTTAATGTTAACTAACAATAAAATTGATGGTCAACATCAACTTATTCAAACAGTCATTTTGCATATTTTTACCAATCTAACTAATTCAATGTCATTTTATACTTAGTGACCTTAATATAATTATTGAAATAAGCAAGTCACATTGTAAAAATTAAATTATTAATTATTAAAATGTTTTACAATAAAATTCAACTTCAACTAATTCTTGTCAAATCATATATTAATAGATGGTTATAAACAATCAACTGGTTATCAAAGTAATGAGGTTGCCGTCATATGAATAGACACTAATTATAAATGAAATTTACATCTATATAGGAATTTATACTATAAACATTAAATTGAAATGTGCTATAATAATAACTTTTATATTACATTATTTTAGTAAAATTTCATAAAACTATCTGTATTTATAATATGCTGCTTAAGGTTTAAGAATATGTTAGACAATTCAAACTCATAATTGCTCAAAAATAAATCCGTATGACCTTGAAGGTTCTGCGGTATTTCACAAATGTCTGTTAATAAGGAATAAAGTGATGCAAGACATTATTGAGTAGATCTATTGGTCATTTTCCAATTTATATGAAAAAGTTTTACTTTCTCAAATCATTGAAGTTAAGGCGGACATCTAGTTACTAGTTTTTATTACAAATTGGTAATGTTCTAGAAGTTCTATTTTTACTAAATAAATGAGTCATTGTAACACTTTTTTGCACATGTTGGAATTTACATGACTCATGTTTTTTTGTGAAGATTGAAACATAATGAACTAAATGATAAGTTACTAAATGTTACTTTTGTGCTAAGAAAACAATACTAGGGCAGTAATTGATTAATTACTTGTACCAATCTGGACATGGTTCAATTTACCATTGTATTTAATAAACATTGCCACATTTTAAAAACAAATATTTTTTGTTGACTGTAAAATAAACTTAAAAAAATATGAGTCCTAGAGTGTCATAATATATGAGACATTTAAATATTTTTCTCTTTAGTAGTCATAGAAACTTCTTTACAATAGGGATTAGTAATCAATTTAAAATCATTATAGGAAGAAGAGAAGAAAGAAACTAATAATGAGAATGAGGAAAACTCTACCAGTGAGAATAAAGTAACCGAAGAAACACAAAAGAATAAGAAGGAGCCCCAAGAAAACGGAGCAGACACATCAAAATCACCAGTGCGAACAAGATCACAAAACAAAATGGAGCCATCTAAAGGTGATAAACCTAAACCTGTGAAAAAGACAGTCACTTTTGGCACTGTAGAGAGCTGTGAAGATATATTTCTACCGCTTAAAAAGGTTCCCATCAAACATCATGCTCCTCTTGTGTCTATCATCAAGAAGAAGTCTTCATTAAAACAAACTGAATACTCCACATTTAACAGTATTCTGAAACCTGCAAAGCTGACAGATCTTAGTTCAAAGTCAAGTATTGAGCAACAAGAAGGTTATTTGAGAAAGAATCTCAATCCATTATCAAAGCCTATGAACAAATTTTCACAGTTCAGTGAAAGTCGTTGCATTTCACCTCCTCCAAGAACTATCTCACCTATGGATAGGGAAACTGGCAATACTAAGTTTGTGTTACCAATAAGAAGTGCCCATTCATCAAGGGTTATCAAACCTAACAAAAGATTTATTGACGGCGAAGAACACTCAACCATATCCAATAGTTTAAGTTCTGGAAAAGTTCTTAAAAAGCCAAAACTGAAGAGGTTAGTCTTTAACAACCTTCATGACAATGATGACTCTGCTGAAGAAGATGATGCGGAGAAAAATGAAAACGAAAAGAATAGAGACAAAAATTTGCTTTCTACATCCAACTTATTTAAAGACAAAATGACAAATTCATTCTCTAATATAAACACTGGTAATCGAAAATCCTTACTATTTTCATTTGAGAAAGATACTGAGTATCCGCCAGATGAAAATTCAAATGTTGAGAATGTGGAGAAATTGAAATCAAATGAATCTAAAGAAGAGAGGACAGGGCATGCTATGCGTAAGTTAATGGATATATCAGATGCTAGTACCTCTCCTAGTACCAGCAGCGGCTCTGAGTCTGAGGACAGTTGGGAAAGTGAGAGCCCCGCTGGCAGTGGTGATGAGGAAGAACGGCCAGCTACATCTAGTCCTGAGAAAGACAAGTCAACTGCATCACAACTATTACGGGGCAAAGTTATAATCAGAGAAGCAAGGCTTCAATTAAACACCACAACCCCATCAAATATGGGCTTAGATGGACCATTCTCAACTGTTGCACCTGTGTCATGTAAGCCTATTTATAAAATACATTAATCATAAACTTAAAACACAACAATTCAAATGTCATTTAAAATATACTGTTTTGTCTTGTCTATGTTATTCATTCAAAATTGCTTAACTATTATCTGATAATACTTACAATATAAAGTCTCAGTTTTACTATGTTAATAATCCTTACTAATTATTATTAATTTTTTCTTTGCATTTTCAGCACAAAATCCACCTACCACTGTTACATGTGGTGTATGCGGTGCTGTCCGCTTCTATAGGTTTGTCAAACAAGCACGCAAGTTCGGGATATATTCCTGTGAGTCATGCCGCAAGTTCATATCTAAAATGCTAAAGAAGGAAAAAATGTCTCACAGAACTGGTCCCGTTGTAATGCAGTGTCTTAAAGGAGAAGGTGTGCATTTCATATGTTTTAATTTTCAAATAATTTATAAGGATAGCCTTTAATACTAACAAAAAAGGATTTTAAATTAAATTTAATATCTGTGCAATTAATTGAACATGTTTATTGTTGTAGTTTACAAGGAGTATTTAGAATGTAAGTTGTATTATAGCTTTGTAGATTTAAATGTTGTCGTAAGCCACTATATTACATTTGTGGTTTTATATAAAATATGCAGGTTAATTTGGTGTATCATGTCGTAGTTAGTGAATGTATCAGTTTACTTAAGTTAATTTGATAATGTAAACAAAATAATTTCACAGGTAACTGCCATGTTCCACCGATTGTCCGATCTCAACAATGGAAGTTGCTACGCTGCACAAATAAGACTCGTTGTCCTGCTTGTTGGTTAAAGATGTGCTTGAAAGCTTTCCAAGTGCCTCCAAATATCAGAGCGAGTCTGACAGCAATGCTTCCACCGCACATGAGAGCTGGTGCTAAAGCATCCGTACCTATGCCACAAGCTAATCCGTTGAGGATTGCTAGCAATACAACAGCTCAACCGATATTCACTGCTCTTTCTACAACCGAGAATGAAAACACCAAACTCTTTGGTACCCTCAAAGTGACAAAGAAACCATCAGAAGAGGTTGAAAAACAAGAGGTATGTTTTACATTATTTATTTTTTAATTTCCTTCATTTTGAACTTGTAATTCGTTCTGTTACCATTTATCATGCGATAAAAGAATATTTTTTTATCATTTATGGCATAGTTCTATTTTCTTTTAATGCTTTTAAATCACAACAATTAATAAATTCTGTCCGCACCGGTCCACACCAAATAGAAAATAAATGTATCATTGTTTTGTACCATGTGATTATATAATTTCAGGAGAAAGTTCAGAAAGAAACTAAAGAAGCCGAGGAAACTAATGAAGACTTTAGTAACAATAGAAAACGTCGTCTTACAAGAGTGAAAGTACGTAAGAAAGATAAGAGTGATGGAAAACAAACAGAGGACCCAAAGAGGCAGAAAATGGAATTGAAAGGTCCAAGAGTGAAACATGTATGCCGAAGTGCCTCTATAGTGCTGGGCCAACCGATTGCAACATTCCCTACTCAAGAAGAGAAGGATAAAACAGACAAATCTTTGTCATCAGATGACGACAGTACCGTGTTGCCTGTCGACAAAGAAAATGGTGCACCAGATATGTCAGGTGGTGAATCAGAAATTGACACAGAGAAGACACTACAAATTGTCCCAGAAGTTGTTATTAATAAAGACCCTGACACTGAAGTTGTTGTAGAGTCTAAAAAGAGAAAGGTGGAAGTTCCCGTTGCTAAACCTCAAACGAAAGTGGAATCTAGTGAAGACGAAACTGTTATGGATCTAGTCCCAAGAAAGACAATACAGAAGCCATTCACAAACATCACAAACGTGAGTAAAGACAATTAACTTAGAACGTTTTTATTTAAGTGCTGGTTAATAGTCTTTATTTTTTTTTATATATTTCTTTAAATATTTTTACAGATTCGCGGCAGGTCACAGAAGTGCGGACAAAATCGTCCAGAACTGATTTGCGTTGATTTCTGGGAGAGCTATGATCCCGATGAAGTTTGCAGCACTGGATTCGGTCTGATAGGCACAGCGCCTTTCACCGTTGCCAGGCTGTGCTTCTTGTGCGGCAGTGCTGGTAATGAAAAGGTAAAGATTTTTGTACGCTAACCATTGTATTTATACTTTAAATGACCACCTTGTCTTGTCCAGAAAACAAAATGTTAAGGATTTACTGTCCTCATACTATAATAATACAAAAACTTATGTGGTAAAGATTTGCACATTGCAGTACCCACTAATCGTTGGTTTCTGAGACTAAAGTATAAGTCATATTGTTATCACTGTTTTTAATAGTTTATAGACCCAGCGCTAAATATATCTTGGATAAACCTGTATTGCAGATGTTAGTGTGCTCGAGCTGTTGCGAGTGGTACCACAGCTGGTGCGCTGAAGACGTGGGGCGCGGTGCGGACGGTGGTGACTGGACGTGCGCGCGCTGCGTCGCCTGCGCCGTCTGCTCCCGCTCCGCTGCAAGACTCCGCTGCCGCTCCTGCGCCAGGCACCACCACGCCGCCTGCCTCGTGCCCGCCCCGCCTGACCACCGCAGTGATTGGCCTCAGGTATGTTTGATACTTGGATATAATTAGACATAGTTGAATATTTATAATTTATAAAAACCAACTTTAATAAGTATCTTTGTTATTGAAAATGTAAATTCAATTAAAAAATAGATATAGGCCTGAACAACAAGTATAGAAAGCTGTTGAAACTCATCATATGACAACTATTTATTAATAGTATTTCAAATTACGGTATATATATGTAATATAAAATTATGTGTGCTCTTTCCTACAGATTTGCAGCGCCTGTCTTAAATGCAAGAGCTGTGACAGCAACCGCGTCAACAAGTTCGTCGGTAGCCTGCCGTTCTGCCGGCCGTGCTTCAAGCTGCGCCAGAAGGGCAACTACTGTCCGCTCTGCCAGGCCTGTTACAGAGATAATGATTTTGACAGCAAGGTACATATTAATAAGCCATTTTTAGTCTGTAACTAGTTTTGTTGTTGTGTAATTATGTTAAATGTCGTTTTTATTGTTCTAGATGATGGAGTGCGGCTGGTGTGCGAGATGGGTGCACGCAAGCTGTGAAGGTTTGTCCGGAGAAGGATACCAGCTGCTGTCAGCTTTACCTCCGTCGATTGAGTACATTTGCTGCAAGTGCATGCCACACGACCCGCCCTGGAGGAAAATGCTCACAGAACACCTCAAAGCCAAGTTGTTGCACCTCCTAAAGCAACTTGCTAAGAATAAGAAGGCATGCGCTCTGCTAAAACTCACACCGCACAAGAATACTCCAGTTCCAAACAAACCTTACCGTCTTATGTCGCCTCAGGCGATACGTAAGCTACATTTCGATACTGGAGATGAATCTATGAAGACTACAGAAACGAAAGTATACAGAAATACGGCGAGAGGACGACGCAATAATCCGCAAAACAAATTTGACGAGGCCAATGCTTCGCAAAATATATGGCACTGCTCATCATTATTTAACGATGTAGAAATGGAGAAAGAAGATATGCCACATACATCACATAAAGTTGTCAATCTACAAGAACCACTAATGCAGAATAAAGAGATCTGCTTTTCGACTGGTCTGTATAACAATAAAACTGAGTTTACGGCTTCTTGCGTCGAAGTGCACGATAATTATCCTCCTCAAGTGAAGACAGAAAAGGCTATGGCCATGTTGCCGACTTCAATCCATGATGACAAATACGAAGCAATCTCTGATGATGATGAACCCGTCAGTAGCTTCCCTCAAGATCGCAGCGAACCGGACCTCAGTCCCGCATTAATACGTCAACCAGATATACTGAATGAAGATGCATCAGAAAATGATCTAAGTAGATTAATTTCCCCATCTTTACTGGATATCAAAAGGAGAGTGAATAGTGATGAATACATCTCCTTAAAAGATTTCAATCATGACATGAAAGATGTTATTGTACGAACATCCAATGATGACCTTCAAACAATATACAAAGAATTATTCTTCGAGACATTCCCATGGTTTGATTGTGAAAATAATTGCCTTCAACCTAATTTGGAGGTTGAAGGTGAACAAGATGATACAGAATCTCTTAAAGAGCATGAGATGTCAGATAATAAAGGCATGAACACAAAAGAGCAGTCGATTGAAAAACCACTTGATCAGATTGTACCTAAGTTAGAATCTGAAGGAGCAAAAGAAGAGGAAGATCTATTGGAGTTTTATCCAATTGTAGATTCACGGACATGTGTCCTGTGTAAAGTTGTAGGTGACGGCTCACCTGCAATGGAAGGTCGTTTGTTATACTGCGGTCAAAACGATTGGATTCACGCAAATTGCGCTCTTTGGTCAGCAGAAGTATTTGAGGAAATCGATGGATCTCTGCAGAATGTTCACTCTGCAATTTCAAGGGGAAAAATGATTAAATGTGCTTCTTGCGAAGTGAAAGGAGCCAGTGTTGGATGCTGCGCAAAAAATTGTAGTGAAACATACCATTATTCTTGTGCAAGGAAGGATAGTTGTGCTTTTATGGACGACAAGAGAGTATTCTGTCCTACTCATGGAAAAGATGTCCCTAAGAAAAGTTTACAAAAAGATGCCGACTTTGAATTAACTAGACCTGTGTATGTAGAGTTAGATAAGAAAAAGAAAAGATACAGTGAAATTAATAAAGTACAGTTTCTAATGGGTTCTCTAACAGTACAAAGTCTTGGAAAAATTGTTCCATCTGTGTCTGATTATGAAGAGTTTTTGATGCCGGTAGATTTTTCATGCACACGTCTATTTTGGTCGTGCAAAAAACCATCAAAGATAGTAAGGTACACAATAAAAACGAAATTGATCCTTGCTGAACCATTGCCGGGCTATGACTTTGGTGTAAACATAACCGTTGATCACACAATGGATGTTCAAATTGTCGAACGAGCGATTGCGGAAATTGGCGCTTGGCACCAAAGTCTGGAAACAAGATCTAAAACTGTTCTTATGTTGAAGAATGACAAGTCACCGATTAAGTTCGGTAATTCAGTGACGTTAGAAGATTTGGCTGTAAAGCAAGTTGTCGAACATCTTCTAGACAATGTGTGCAAACAAGAACAACAAGATGAAGAAGAGCCCCAAAACACGGCAGATCTTTTGCCACCAGAAGTAAAAGACGCTATTTTTGAAGATCTAAATCATGATCTTTTAGATGGAATTTCAATGCAAGACATATTCCCGAAACTAATGTCATACGAAGATCTCGTCGCAATGGATCTAAAGAATGAATTTTACGGCGCAATGAGTCAATCGGACGATAAAAGTGATTCACGTTCGACAGACTTTATTGATGAACTTTTAAATGCCCGACTAGAATCAGGCAATAAAGAATTAAAGAGAAGCAAATCTGAAATGCTTTTACAAAATCATAACCTTAAAAGTCTCACAACCGGTCGGGGCCAGCAAAGATCGACTAGTTTAACGTGGAACAATAAATTCGACACAAGCTTGTTGTCGTCAACTATAAAGAGATGCAAAATAGGAAAATCTTCGACAGTGACAGGAAAACTAAGTCCAGTTCAAAGAGTTGCATTGACAGAGAGTACATTGGAACCGATTAAGGAGAATGAAGGCAGCAGTAACATCGATAAGAAAAATAAACCTGGAAATGTTGCTAACACAAGCAACATTTGTGAAGAGGCTCCACATTCATCTGGTGTGAACTATCGCGCAACAACAGCTACTCCTAAACCAAAAGATGATAATTCTAATGATAAAACTGACAAATCTGAAGGATATTACCCAGATGTAATTGATTTCTATACAAAAATACATTGTAGCCCAATATCGCAATTAGATGGTGCCGCAGATTGGTCTGGCTCCGAAAGTACTTGCAGTTCGCGACCAAGTAGCCCTAGAGATGAAGATTTTACTCCCATCCAGCAACTTGATGGGGCAGAAGACCATACGGGTAATGATAATATGCAAAGGAATCATTCCAATCAATTCCTGTACAGAGCGAGTGGGACCGAAAGCACATATACTGTTACAATTGCTGGCAATGCTATAAGCGGTCAACCGGAACTAGTCATGAGGCCCTTAGACGACAATTCGGGAGCACCGGGTCAGCTCGAGCAACTTGTTAGATGTGACAGATGTCAATGCACGTATAGGAATAAAGAATCATACGATAGACATGTGCCATCATGTGACATGATATCAACTAGCGAAAGTGAGAGTGAAAATCCCAAATCACCCGAAAACAGAACTTTGACGACTTTACAAAACGCTTTTCAAGGTGCTTTCGCTCAACCGATGATAATACATACAGGAGTTGTCAGTGGAAGTGAGAACTCTGTTAAGGCTGAAGGCATTTCAGCGAGAAGGACATCAATTAACACAAGGCAAATTACAATTAACGGTACGATTGTCGAAACGCCTTCACCTGGTCCGACGAATGAAATGACAATGACGATTACAGAACAAATGAAGTCGGGCACGGTGATATTTGATCAAAGTAAAACGACTAATGTTCAAGTATCCGCTAACCAACAAGTGTTATCATCGCCACAAATCGTCGTTACACCGCAAATGTTATTGCCCCCCAAAACTAGCACAACAGGCGGCCAGAAAATTATGACTCCCCAAATAATAACTCAACCAGGAATCCTGCCTTACAATATATGCGTTAAGTCTGGAAACGGGAATGCAAATATACAACAAATTCAAGGAAGCGCGGACATGACGCAACTTTTATCTGGCGCAGGAGGAATCCAAGTTATATCATCAAATTCAAACCAAGTGTTGACAATTCCCTCAAACCAAACTGGAAATATTACACCCATTATCCAAGGTAAAAATCAAGTAACAAACTTCCCTAACATGGCTAGTGCGTCGTCGATAGCACTACCAGTGAATTCTATACAAGGAATGCCAAACACATCAATCATACAAAATATTCAGCCTATGATCAGACCACAAATTCAAGGAAACCCTACTATTGTTGTTCCGGCGATGACAGCTCAAAGGTTAACATCGCCTAATTCACAAAAGCAACAGATTATTCTTCCGGGAACTCCTCAAAAGTCTCCGAAAAAACAACCACCACCTGTTCAACCGAAACCTATTTTCCATGCTGCTAACCGTGGAAGGGGACGCCCGATGCCAAAGCCGACTACGATAAAGAGGCAAACAAAATTAGAAAAAACATTCACTACAATCAACCAATCACCACTTGGACCTGGCAATACCGTCATACAACTTCAAACAAACAACCAGACTGGGCAACCTTCTATAATAGTACAGCCCGTGGCCAATCAGAATATTATGTCGGCTTATGTTGAGGCATTGTCGCAACAACAGAACCAAAACATGCAGTATATAGCAACCATAGCACCACAAGGTGATTTTAAAACAGGACCGACACAATTTATATCACAAGGTGGACTTATGCCACAAACGTTTCAAATACAGCAAACTGAATCCGGTGGCTTAGTCGCCGTACCGAGCGGCGGTATTCCAGTGTTGCTACCTCAAGGCAACGTCGGGATTTTACCACAAGCAATACAACAAGGCGCTACAATCTTGCCTCAAGGCACAATACAAGCTCAAGGAATTATTTCTCAAGGTCCTAATGGACACACCATCCTGCCTCAAGCAATACATACGCAAAATGGAACAACTATCATACCGCAAGGAACAATTCAAGGCTTAGCACCTGGAACAATAACATCGCAAACTGCTACGCTTCTGCCAAATAACACCTTACAGACCGCTGGAGCTACGGTCGTGCCTCAAAGTGGTATTGGAAATGGACAGACTACTATAATACCAAATGCGGCCTTGCCATCACAAGGCAATACATTGATTTCTTCTACACCAGGAGCTACAATAATACCACAAGGGACATTGTTGCCACAATTTTGCAATGATCAAGTGTTACTTGGTTCTACGCCTACTTTGGAAATGGTAACTGACCCCTCAGGCTGTATGTATCTTACGACAACACAGCCTGTTTATTACGGCTTAGAAACAATCGTTCAAAATACAGTTATGTCATCTCAGCAGTTTGTGTCAACGGCTATGCAAGGTGTTTTAGCACAAAACAGTAGTTTTTCGGCGACAACAACTCAAGTGTTCCAAGCGAGTAAGATAGAACCAATAGTTGAAGTACCTACCGGATATGTGGTTGTTAACAATGTTGGCGAAAGTGTGTCTTCACAAGCCGCATCATCTACACCCAACGTAGTAACGGCGCACACAGTACAATCGACGCCACAGACAATTAAAACGGTTAAGACAAGCGTTCCGAACCTGACATTACAACCATTGCCCGATAAACAGTCAAACAACAATAATCGGCAAACACCAAAAGTTATACAAATGAGTGCTGCACCAATAACCGTTGGTTCACAATCTGGTATTGGCAACTTATTGACTGGACGTCACAGCATCAACCCGATTACATCTCAAATACATGGAATGTCAATATCGAATTCTGTACAGAATATGCAGAAGCCCAATATGACTAAATCCAACAATATAACAATGTCTCCTAATGTAACCTTAGTTTCCTCTACCGGTCAACCATTAATGGCTATTTCTCAATCTATGCCAAACTCGGTATCATCGTTTTCAATGCAACCAATCCCGTTATCTCAACCAATTGTGTCAAGTTCAATTGCCCCGTCGTCGAATAAAAATAACATAAAAATTGAAAACTCTCACGTAATTGAAATAAGTGGTAATTTACAAGATAATTCCAATTGCTCAAGCTTACCGACAATAAGCGTTACACAAAGTATAAAATCACCAACACCTTGGAGATTAAACCAAAATAACAATGACAACAAAATGGAATTTCAAAATATTTCTTTAAAATCTAATCACACCACTAACAACTCTGGAATGAATGTTCAGAATAATATATCTGGTCGTCAAATTTCGCACAACGAACCTGATAAGATTAATCAAAACTGTATGATGTCGTTACAAAATAACGGAAATTCAATGTCATCAGGAAACTTACATTCCCATCAATTTGAGTCCAGCCTCAATGTAAGCCATCACTCTTCAAGTCATACGACTTCAAATAACGTAATACAAATAACAGCTGGTAATATCTACCCTCCTTCATCGGTGATGAATAGTAATTTTAATGCTGACACTGCTATGAAACTCAGCAAGATTAATGCACTTTCAAAAACAGAAGACGGACACATGAATTTCAATCAAGAAATCATGGCTTCACATTCGCAACAACATCCTCACAATGACAAGACTTTCCAAAATATTGGGAACAATGACAAGCATAATTCTGATAGCATCAATAATCAAATGAATATACATAAATTGAGCAGTTGTCAAGTTGCAGGAAATATGGGCAATTCACCATCCATCAGTATTATACCTCACGTGATTCGACCTCAAATGCAAAACAATCAAAATTCAATGTCATTATCGAACAATGCAAATCAAATGTGTTCGATATCAAATAGCTCTCATGGACAAGTACAGATTTTAAATTCTGCGAGTAACTCCATGCAAAACATTAATATGTCTTGCCAGGAGACTACAAATAACAGAATGAATATTGCCGTATCAAGCGATAATAGCTTGCACCATACGAATCAACAACATGACATTCCCAATTCGATGCTTAATAATTCAAATTTAAATCACGGAAACATGTCAATGATGGGTCATGATAACAATCAACATCCACCCTCTAACCAAATTCATATAATGAATGGTCAAATACAACATAATCGACAATTAGAAAATAACCAGATGCAAGCCATGAATCAAGGATCATCTAACAGAAGTTTTCATGACAATATTATTGGAACACAGCAAAATCACAATCAACAAAATATGCTGTCAAACCGAAGCACACCAGATAATACAAACTTAATGAATCAATCTATGAATATGCATAATTTATCTAATAATCACAGCATGAACCGTTCGGAATTAAATGACTTAAACCACTTGCATATGAATCAAACATTGACCAATATGAACAACATGCAAAATAATAGAATGATGATGGATAATATGCAATCTCATTCAATTAATAATTTGAACCATCAAATGCACTCAAATAGACCTATGGATAACATGCATAATCAACAGATGCATTCAATGCCTCAAATGAGTCATCATATGAATAGTTCTAGCAGAAATCAAATTGATAATAATATGCATATGAATCAACAAAACATAAACATGCAACAAAATAGACAAATGGATAATATGCATCATCACCAGCATCCTATGTCTAATGTAATGCAAATACAAAATAATCGGCAACATATTGACAGTAATATGATGAATATGCATCAACATGTGTCTAATCAAATGCATAATAGACAGCAAATGGATAATAGTATGAGTATGCATCACATGTCTGGTAATACGTCTAGCATGAATATCGGTAGCAGTATGGACAATACGACCAGCCTTCAAGGCATGCATACCAACAGACATGACAATGGTTCCATGTCTATGCAAAACCTTAATGCAATGAACCAAATGCAAAATAATAGGAATTCGATGGAACATTCCAGTCTCATGCAGCATCATATTAATAATATGAACTCTATAAATAATATGAATATGCATAACAACATCAATAATTCAATGCAGATCACAAACTCAAACCATCAATCGCTGTCAAATTCGTTGATGCATGGTCCAAACATACCAGACATCAAAAATGACATGCAAAATTCATGCAGCGGCAGCTGCTCTAATAATACACAACAATTTACCAACAGTCAATCTTCGTTCGAAATGTGTTCTAATATTAATTCCAGTAATAATTTAAATATGGCCAGTGCTAATATGATTCATGGCATGAATGTCAACAATTCAAATCTATCAAACAATATGATGATGAGTTCGACAAATAACAATATGTATGGCGCAAATACTCAGAATAACTTAACAGGGCATGATATGCTAATGAACTGTAACAACACTAACAACTTGATGTCGGGAAATAATAATCATATGATCATGAATAATTCGCAGCCCCACTCTAATCCTACTCAACATTTAGGCAGTCAAGTTCCCAATAATACTCAAATCAATATCAATAGCTGCAGCTTGAGTAGTAATAATAACACACAAAATATAAATAATATGGATAACCCAATAAATAGACCGAATATAACTGTAAATGAAACACCTAAATTCCAACAAGAACCTATCAGAGGGAAAAATATAATGGGTCCGCCTCCGAACCCCAATGTACCTCATAATAACATAAACAATGACTGCGCCAAAGTCAATATTGTGGCCAATGACAAACAAAACCACACAATATCAGTTAACAACCAAATGGGATATATGCAGATGAATTCGCAAAATAATAGAGTGATTAATCTTCCTGAAAGGAACAGAATGAACAATACTAATATTGAAAACAATATCAATACACATGTTCCTCAACAGCACAATATACGTGTTGTAACAAATAATAGTAACAACAATGTAGGAAATATTGCAACCGAGCCAAGTTTAGGCTTCCAACAGAAAACTGAAAATAATAGTACAATGATAAATGTACCTTTCCAAGCAATACCAAACAGTGCACCTATGAATATCAATGTTAACTCTAGCAACAATACTGTTAATATTACAGTCCAAAACAACCTTGTTGATCCAAAAATAGCTTCTAAAGCTGCAACGGACATCAATTTCCCGCTTCAAACAAACAATAATTTATTACAGAATCAGAATAGTAGTAATAGTAACATGATATGCATTCCTGTTCAACAAAATAGTACGATTAATTTATCATCTCAAAACAGTACTAGTATTACTTTACCCAAAGCCCCACCTACTCAACAATCTGGAATACCAACCAATGTTGTAAATCCCATGTCTATGAGACCGATGAATAGAGTTTTGCCATTACATAGAGACGGACAGAGCAAATCGTCAAAAGCCGCTAGTACCAGTAAAACTCCAACGGTTCCCAAACAAAGACCAGCCACTCAGGTGAGCCATGATATGCCAGATTTAAGTGTTAAAGAAGAGACCATAGATAGTGATTTAGAAAAAGCCATTGAAGAATCCAAACGGATGCTCGAATTAGAGAGAGCGAAGCGGGAGAAAGAAGAAAGAGATGCGGCACGAGCCATACAATTGTCTACGAAGATGAATCAACCCACTACCAGTGGGACATCAGGTGCGACGGATACAAGAAATAACGAAACCATTGTAACGGTTGGCCAAATGGCATCGTTACCCAGTTTAGATTCAGACATGGATGTTGAACCAACTAAAGTGTTGACCGAAAAAGATACGAATCGATCTCTACAATCCAAAATGTCAAATGCTCCTACCAAACTAATGAAGAGACCGTTGAACGATAGGAAAACTGAAAGCGAAACAACTGTAACTAAGAAGCAGAGTAAATTTTCAAAGGGTCAAGAAAACAAAACTGCACAGCCGAAGCAAGCGCCTGATCCGCCCAAAGATGATGGGCCGAAGTTAATTTATGAAGTTACATCCGAAGACGGATTCAGTTATTCTTCCGCATCACTAACCGATCTCTGGTCTAAGGTGATCGAGGCTGTGCAAAATGCACGAAAACAATCCGGTATGCCGCTCATACAGTACAATCTTCCATCTACACTATCTGGGGCTCATCTTCTTGGACTAAACAACAATGCCCTAAGATATCTGATTGAACAGTTACCCGGAGTAAGTACAGTCAATTACCTACATTATAAAATATTTCAACCTTTTAGTCATATTAATTTAGAATCTAAAAACTTCAGAATAATAAAAAACGTGGCAAATACTTACCTTGAATAAAATTCAATCTTACTAATAAAGATAAATATTTATAGGCAAGTCGTTGTACAAAATACAAGATCCGCCAAGGTCGTCCATTGAGCAGTTGGGACAACAACTTGGACCTGAGCGAGGGATTTAAGGAGAGCCCGTGGGGCAGCGCTCGCACCGGCCCCGTCGCTCGCAAGCAGAACCACGACATGTTCAGTTGGATGGCCTCACCCTTCAGGGAGGAACCACCACCGTTTGGAGGACAGGAAAGCGAGAGTTTGATTTCAAGGTAAGATTTGACTTTTTATTCTCAATTATAGCTTCACCTGAAAAATTGCTACAACTCTTTTCTATTTTTCAGACGGCTAGCGACCCTACCGCCGGCGATGCGATTCAGACAACTCAAGGAGACGTCGAAAGCTTCAGTAGGCGTATACCGGTCGCATATTCACGGACGCGGCTTGTTCTGCAAACGAGACATTGAAGAAGGTAAAATTCAT
>NW_013530935.1:3814768-4044655 GCF_000836235.2 Papilio xuthus
ATGTGCTTCGATATTAAAATTAAAAAGTTTAAATATCAAAAAAAAATAGTTGCTTGGGATTTGAACCGCCGAACTTACATACCAACGGCGGCGAACGGTAAGGCCACGAGACCAAACTAGCATATATGATGACAAACTTAAATTTGATGTTGGTTTTATCTACGTAATATCTGTCATCCGCGTCGAACACTTTTAGTAAATTTTGAAAAATGTTTTGATGCAAAGTGTCAAATGAATGTAACAGAAGTAGTTTATTCCAAATTGTATCACAAGTATATAGAGATAGAGTTCAATTTTGTCAAATGTACCGATATTTTTGAGCACCTTGACTGCTTCGTTACTTATGACGCTGTGGATGCTACGATATTTATGAGCATCTTGCATGTACTCATATATTTGACGCTGTGTATGTACCGATGTTTTTGAGCAGGGTGAATGTATCTATTATTTTGAGGACTTTTGTTGTACCGATATAATTGATTACTTTTGATGTACCTATATATTTGCATATCTTGTCTGTGACGATCTATATGACGCTGACTGTACATACAACACCTCATACAATATATCTGACATTTAGATATATGTCACCTACTTAGAACCAAACCAGGACCGGATCAGATAAACTTTATATTTTTTCCTTATTACCCATACGCAAAATACGCATCAGTCATTGAAAAATAATCTCTTATTTGTTTAAATTTGAAAATAATTAGTATATTTAATGCTGTATATTGTTAGTTGGATTAGGTATAAATTTCGAATTTAAATTTTATTTTCAGCCTAATTGCTATTCTCGTGTCGTGGATATCCATGGACACAAGCACATTCTCATCTTCGCACTGCGGCGCATCACGGTCGGCGAGGAGTTGACGTACGATTACAAGTTTCCATTCGAAGAGGTCAAAATACCGTGTACGTGCGGTGCCAAGAAGTGCAGAAAGTACCTCAACTAGACAAGTGAAATAACAGTGTGTGAGTGTCAATTAACGCCTCAATTAGGCGAGTGTTAACAAAAACAAGTACAGAAAACTAGCATAGCATTACAATGAATTGTCTGTGTAGTGTGCCTAGTTTATATTTCGCGACGTATGAGCTATGGCTCTTTATTACTGGCTTTATTCGTTAGCATAATTTAATAAGTACATAATGGATTTAGACGTAATATTTTTAATGAAAGATTAAACCCGATAAGACGTTTTAACCTCGGATGCGGTGTCATGATGGATCTCCTTGTAATGGATTTTGTGAGGAATGTGCAGTTAGAAATACTGGGTCGAGCACAATTTTTAAATGTAAATAATATGTATTGTAAGACAATAAGTCAAATTCACATATCTCTTTCCCACCTTTTTAGTCTTGACATAATCAGTGCCACAATTGGACATGCGTTTCCATGAATCTTATTATGATCTCTTTTATTTTGAATCTACCCAGTGTTTGGAATCGTTGGATCATGTATATTATATTGATTTATACTTAAAAATATATCCTTATTTTGTGATAAGTTTTTTTTATATGTATACTTTGTGTAAATATTTTAGTTTCCCCTTTACGTACGATTGTTAAGGTTCGGCAAAGCATAGTGTTTACACTTGAAGTGGATGTGATATGTTGGGCCCTGCTCGGGCGGGAATGGTTAGTGTTAGGGTACAATGTAATTTGTTCCTTATTTTGTTTTTACATTTCATCATTTTTACATTCTTGTGATCGTTTAAGTCTCGACTTGTAAATAAGTTTTAACATGCAAGTACATTTGGGAAAGGATTAGGCAAGTCGCAAGTACAATGTTACATTTTTTTTATTAATTCTAATGTGTAATGTATAGCGAATTTGTAAATAAGAGGAATTATTTGTCATAATAATTTTATTTAAGCGACAAATCGTTTTATTGTAGTCATAGTGTTAAGTTGTATTTTATAAGCGTTAATGTACTGTATATAATAAGTTATTAGGTGTGCGGGATGAGACGGGAGATGTTGAATTTGGTGGAATGCTCATAAAAACAAAATGGCTCCCAGTCAGGCACGGTTTAAAGAGAAAATGCACATTTGTTAGCTTTAATGTATTTTCAGCACAGCTTGGGTTTTAAAACACATAATTATTTTACTTTATTAATGTTATACAGTTATATATGTGTAAATGGATGAACCAAACTTAATAATAATTTTAAGCATCACACTTGTCATCACAATTTATCATCACACCAATAAAGAGTTTTGTTACATCCCATAAAAGCCAATATGTGTAGATATGATAGAGAAAGGTAATAAATAGTCTTAATATATTAGTTGGATTTATCTACTGCATCTTACAATAGCAGTATTAATGTAATGTCGTTCCCAAGTATTTTATATAAACGGTCTATAGCAGAATATACATATAGAGTTAGTTTCCAAAACAATCTTTTACATTATACATAATCAATATCAGTGACATATAAACATTTATATTTTAGTGAAAATTATATAAAACTGGCCGATAAATCTTAATATCGAAAAATTTTGTCAAGTAAAAATTTACAAGTTTTCTTTTTAAAAATCAAATTATTTTTTTTTGATAAACATTAAAATATAAATATTTATATTGAAAATAAATTTAAATAATTACGGACCTAGTCTTAACTCTACATTAAAATCTAGTTATATTGTAACAACAGTGAGCCATTATTTCTTCTTTACATAATATACACAGTGGTTGTTATTTTGTTTACATTTGATATGTGAAGGTAGTCGAAAAAAAGTTAACTTACATCGAGTTAATATGATAATAAAGTTAAAAGTACAGGTAATTTTAATGACTATAAAATTATAATTAACATCTATTTTTTAAATATTTAGTTTTGTATTTGAATAATATTAACATGAATTTCACCTTTCCTATACCTTGGTTTTATTTTATTTTCAATTATTCGGAGCCCAGTATTGTAATGATTTTAAATAATGATTTTTTTTTTATAAGTTAATGATTAATTTGATGTAATAAAAATCATGCTTTAAATTGTCTGTGCATGTTTAATTTGTTAGTCTTTTAAACAATTATAAATGAATTAGAAAAGACCAAATCACTAAGTGATGAATCATTATTTTTTTTTAAGTGTAAATGTCTGCTCTTGATATTATTTTGTGTTAAAAATAATGCTTTTATTTTTAATGTACACATGCCATTTTGCCTAATGTTATTATAAATTATATTATATTGCTTTAAAAGCACCAACTTTACAATGCATAGTTCTATGACCTGTCTACATTTATTACTTTATTTATTTCTATCATTATTTTGTATTGTGGTAAATTTTACCAAAAATAAAAATACTAAAATGTGCTTTATTGCTTGTTTTATTTTAAGATACTGAGATAACTTATATATTCCATTTTAAAATACTTATGAAGATAATCAAAAAAATCGGTTTTTGAAACACCAGCCTTTTTAGAATGGTTACTGTAGTTAGCATTCTTTTGGAGTTTAAAAAAAGATTGACAAGCTCTTACTTGATACATGACTATATTCGAATTATTGTTTCAAATAAAACTGTTGATATTTTTAAAATGATTTATATTTGTAATGCCAAGCCAAAAACATTAACAATGCAGTACATGTATTTATTTTCCCAACGAACGGTACAGGTCGCATCAGTCGCTGTGTCCCAAAAGTAAGCAGCAGCGGTATGCAGGCCCGCTCCGTTTCTTTGAGTTATTGTTATTCTCACTACAAATATTAGTAGTATTAACAACTAGTGACCAATGACTGACTAGTAAAGGAGATTGACTGACTACAGAATAAGAATGAATGACTATTAAATAAGAATGACCGATTAGTAAAGAACATGACTACTAAAGAAGAATGACCAACTAGTAAAAAAGAATTAACAACAGCTAAAGAATATTCTTACATATGTATTTGAAAGGCTTATTTAATTTATTCAATCTTGATAAAGTTTTTTCAGTAATAATAGAAATCCATTGCGGCGTACGTGAATGACTGTAAGTATTGCCTCCAAGACAAAGTTCAATGTTGTCTCTCACAATTTTTTGGACCTCTTCTACATTAAACACAATATTCTAAAATGTAATAATAAAGTATTTTAGTAAACTCATAACGACTAGGATCATTTTTAATCAAGAACACAATTGTTTTTCTTTGAAGTTCAATAATAATTAAATATACCTCGTCATCATCAGCATTCGCCATGTTTCAAATTTCATTTTGAAATCGATTTTACTGTAGACAGTAATATATTTTTCTTCATTTTCCAGTCAGAGTTTCTAAATGTGTAGACTTCATGAGGCTTTACACTTTGTTGGTGGTATAGGGTACATTCGAATTCGAAGATCTCTGTTAGGTTCTACCGAATTAAACCAAACAGCTGTTAAAAACTTAAAAACAAATAATTTTTAACGTTTTTGTTTTCATATATGAAATAATTTGTGTCAAAGTTATTCTTGATTTCATATTTACAAACGACACTCAAGTTTTCACTGACGACATTTCAAATGTCAAATGGGCAATTTCCGAACTTCCGAACGAATTTTTTCATAACCCACTTCAAAAGCTTATTTTCTATTGTGTTTTTGGAATGTTTGTTTGGCGTTTTAGTTTATTTTTAATTATAAAAAGTCATAGACGGGGTGAATAACTTGTATAATGTTGTCGTAGTTGGATAAGCAGAAGTTAATTTAAGTGGATTGTTTGAAATTAATGGAGTTGAAGGTCTGGGTCGAAGGAATACAAAGGATTGTTTGTGGAGTGACGGAGACTACTACATGCCAAGTGAGTACCATTTCCCATCATTTCTAATCAGTATTTGTATCAAATGTCTGATTCATTAATTGCGAGTTGGAAATATACTTTGCCAGAAGTATTGCAAATAATCATGATATCTATTTAGGGAACGAAATGCATCCAAATAAAACTAACGTTATCTGAATGGCTCCTAAGAGAAAATGATTAGGTTATTTGCTTAATGTTAAAGAAATCTATATTTAAGCTATTAATTTTTATTAAATCATGGAAAATTTAAAAGACAAGAATATATTTTTAGGATGTAGTCTTTGCTCTAGCTCATGCCACTGGAAAAGTGGGCCGATTTACGTTGATAGAGAGATGGAGGAATAATGAACGACTTTTAGCACCTCAGGAATATCCCCTAAAGGTAATGTTATAAATGTATATTTGAAATACATCAATGTTAAAACTTATATATAATTGTTAAAAATCTGTCAAGCATATCATTTATATGCATTGCAATTAATAAAACAACTAAATAGATAATGATAATCTTTGTTATTTGACTGGTCAATTAATTTGAGTCTTCTGTAATCCTCATCCTGCTATCTCCGTCTGTATATAATTTGCTTTCATTCAATTGAAATTTTACAGATTCTTATGAAATGGGGGGAGTATTCCAACGACATACAATTTATATTAAGAAGATCAGATTCAAGCAGTAACCAAAAACCATCACAACCCTTAAATAATTCTAGATCACCGATTGGAAATGGGTTTGTTCCTTTTATGATATAAATTTTTTAAACAAACTACTCAAGTATTGGATTAACATTGCATTAGATTCTATTATTTTCATAATGATATTGCATATCGGAGACTACATTTCTATAAAATACATAAAAGAGTTTTTTTGTAATTAAATTACATTACACAATATACTTAATTAATTTTTATTTTTGGTAGGAGTAATTCGAATCCTAATGATAATCAGAACTCACCAAATAGAACGAATACAACCCCTACATTTAATAACAATGTGAATAACACATCCCCGGGGAACCCTGTAGGAGTGGTGAAGGGAGTGCAACAGGCCAAGCCACCCGAGTCCAATAGTCCTGTCTTAAAAGACGTTCCACCTTACAGGTAATGTTAACACACCTATTTAACTTATATATTTAACCTCTAGTGCCTTAACAATTGTACATAAACATCTTATATCTCTCTAAACTAGCTTCCAACTATTAAGTGTAACTTTTTCTAACATTTTATAGTGTCTTACCACTAAACATATAAATAATCATCAAAATAGAACATAACTAAGTGCTAAGGATTAACTAATTAAAAAAACAATTATAACCTAAAACTAATGATTCCACAATATCCAGAGATCCACCGCCTCCATACCGTTCGCCGCCACCACCACAGACAAGAAAATCACCCAGTCGAAGGGGACCTACACACATGTCACCAGTGAACTTACCTGAAGACGGCTCCGACTCACGGAGCCCAGAGGCTGTTACTTACAACAGCCAGTATAGAGAACTAGTCTCACTTGTAAATTATCAGAGAGAAAAATTATCCAGTCAGCAAGTTGATCTTATAAAGGTATGGATTTAATTTTTTTGGATGTCTACAATATTTAACTTTACATATCCTTTATTTAATTACTGGACTAAAAGTCTCCTTTGTCTTTTTAAATTAGTTAATAGGAAACCCATATTCTTACATGCTTTGATTCGTAGCTCGTTTGCCCCCTTCTCCTATAAAAAAAAATGCTGTACCAACATATAGATGAACAAATTGGCAACATTGTGTTATTTACTACAAATTTGAATAAAATGATTTATTTTTAATTCAGTATGATGCAGAAATTGGTTACTGGGAGAACAAAGGTCGGGAACAAGATAGGCAGGTGGAATTACTGCAACAACAGATCAGCTCAGCCGATAATCAGTTGAGGATAAGTACTGAACAGGTAAACAAAGGCGTATAAACACTTTTCACTACTAATTTGATAGCCATGCTTTTATTTTTTTAATAATTGCACTTGTTTGTTTAAACTTTGATTAGAGGCTTTTATTTTTAAATAGGAATAACATTATTTCGAATATTTTAATTGAAATTCCAATACTAGGTGCAAGCATTAAACTACGTTGAAGAGGAGAGTGAGATAGTTAAACAGAATGAGAAGACGATCAAATCAGAGATTGTATTAGTGCGTTCCAAGTTAGCAAACTGTGAGACTGAACTACTGCAGTGCAAGAACAAGATACGGAAACTAATGGAAGAGATTCACAATGAACAGAGGATTATTAACTCTCGGCAACAAGAAAACAGGTAATTTTTGCTTTTTTTTATTAAAAAGAGGAATTTACTTTGTAAGATATTTTCAAATTAAACCTCATTTTTTTATAATCTATAACTACTCTATAAGTAACGAGTGTTTTAATTCAGGCAGGCATTAGAACGCTCTATGTTAGCCGAGATGGAAAATTTGCAGACTCAGATACAGCAAGCGAAACATGCCACAGAAATAAATCACCTTACCGCTGAGAATTTAAAAAGAGAGGTAATTACTATTTATATATATACAGATCCGATTTTAAAATTGCTATTTTGTTTATTAACAACACGCACTGGGCTAGCGTGGTTAAGTATGGCCTAGTCACCCCTAAAGGTAGGCTCCGACCCCCTCAAAGCCGATATATAGTGAGCTGATGAAAGAAGAATTTTATTTATTACAGTCTGTGATTTTAATATTTATGTTATTTTATTTTTAGGTGGGTGTATTAGAAAATGCTATAATGGAGAAGAAACGACAAGTGGAGCGTTTGGTACAAGAAATGAAAGAAGCTAACCTTCAGAGTTTGACGGGCAGTGTGGACGAATTAAGACATCCCTTAGACGGTATGTGTTTGGCATTTTAATGAAAAAAAATCATCAATTAATGATTCATGAAAATTAAAATTAGAATCGTTATCATTATTTCATGATTTCAGATAACTATTATAATGTTGTTGTCATTCTTTAAAACAATATCATATTTTTAGGTTTATGTAAAGCTGGGAGTGCTCGTAGGATAATTGGTTCTCCAAGACAGCTGGAAAACGCAGCCCCCACCAACAAGAATCCTCACGGAGTATGGGTCTAGGATGGACAATAATGTATGTAATTTAAATACATCAAATACGATCTTATTTATTCACACTGTTCATAAAACATCTTGTTTACTTCTATATTTTAATAATTTTGTTTCGTTGACCAAAATATAACGAAAAAAATCACGAATTTATGAAAAAATTCCCCGCTTTAGCACAAATTTGATGATTTTGAAAATAACATTTGTCATATATTTTTTGTAGTTATAAAAATTTAGTTTTGTTCAGTGATAATATAATTTAAATATTCAAAATTAAATATAGGAAATCATATTTTTTATTTTATCAAATAATGGAGCGTAACCAATGACTATAACTGAAGTTTTATCTTGTTTTTTTCTCAATCAAAATTGGTCTTTTAATAGTCTAAAATTAGATTCAATTGAATAAACAATATGTAACTTATGTGCAAATATCTGATTTTGACCTGAAATTTATATAATATAAAACCTCCTTATGTTTGCTTATTAAGACGATGATCCCACCAAATTTATCCTTGGACTAATTAATATTTGGTGAAATATTACAAAAATGTCCATTTAAATTGCTTTTATTCGGATTGTATCAGAAACTAACTATATTTAATTGATCAAGTTTTAAAAAGGCATTTTGTGAAAAACAATAGACGTTTTCGAAAAAAAAAATGTTTTATTCTAAATTTATTATTGGCTGAATGACAGACTTGCCTTCAAGTGAATGAATTTTTACATTTATTTGATAAACTGCCATATGTAACTCATATGTAATAAATTTATTTATAAGTTTTTTTTTATTTATTAGGTTTGTGTTCAAATTAGTGTCATATTAAAAAATGTCACAAATATTTTGTAGACATGTTTTAAAGTGTGTGCATTTAATAATGTGTTATATATTATAATAAGTAAATGTAGCGTGTTTTATTAACAATTTTTAGTATTACTGTATCTTGCCTGTATTTAGACTCGAAATTGTTTTTTTTTTGTATAATATAGTTGTAGATGTATTATGGATTTGTAAGTGAAGTTTTATAAATTGGGGTAAGATTTTATAATATTGTTTGACGAATTTTGTGTCTTAATATATTTAAAACAATTTTTTTCATTTTTTTTAAAAATCATAAAATTACATGCATAGTTTGAACATTCTGTATACGTTCAAAATAGTACTAAAAATATTTTTATCTGACCCTATCTGTACTGTATTATTAAGTAGCTAAAATCAAAGCTTAATATCAAGTAACTATTTAAACAAGTTTTCTGCCAGTATAGAAACCCATATGAAAATATTGCCTACACTAAATTTAACATTTGTAAAACTCGTTCTATGTATTTCCAGTGATTATCAAAACACGTATTAAAATAATTAAAACTTCAAGCTTCTCATTTTAATAGTATGCGTGAGACAAAACTATGTTATCTACAACATATAATAATTTATGAATTTATAGATATACGGACAAAGTTATCTGACTCTTGGTGGGTCTAAACTATGATAGCTCACTAGCGCCCCTCTGTCAATGTCAAAAAAGTCAATATGCTTATATTGTAGCTGGCTTGTCATGTTTTTTTTTCATTTTCTTTGCCTATGTAGGTTCTATATATTTTCTGACGGAACTAATCGCGATAGCAGCGCCTCTTACCGGTCCAGATAAGCGTTTAGCACTTTACAACATAGTAATAATTATATTGATAATAATAATCTAGTCGGAAATATAAGCCATTGCAATATGTTAATAAATCAATGATATAATCTCATTTTTAGACAATTTTCATAACAATTCAGCATGCCTTCAGGAAATGTAAGAATTCAAGATAAAAAGTGTATTAATAAAAAATATTTCTAAGACTTGAATATTATTTATAAAGTTTAAATAAATATTATTTCACATGGTTACTATAGTTAGATAAATTGTGTATAACTGCATTGTATCAATTAAAAAATATAAGAAATCTTTTTATTTTATTTATAAATATCCTTTTTCAGAACTGAATAGGCTGCTAAATGAAAAAATGTCATAATATGAAGGTAGTATAAAATCTGGCTGAAAATATTTCTTCTTTTGCCACAAAGAAATAATTTTTTAGTTATTAAAAAACTTTCAAGTGAGTAGTTTGCAGTGTAACCGATTTTAAGATAAACATTGGCATGTGTTATTTGTACGTCGACCAAGATAAAGGTTTGTACAATTCAATACTCAATGTTTACAAAACATTATTAGTAAGATACAGACTGAAAGGCAAAATACATTACTACAAGTTAAGTGGGAAATTGGTTTTTTTATGAAAATAAACACACAAATTTTATTTTAAACCTTATATTCAAAATAACTAAAATCTTTAGGTATTGACTATACCATAGAAAAATCACTTTTTACAAGATAATTACAATAAATGCGTAAATTACAACGCTGTACTTTAGTTTCTATTATAATGTCTATAGTTTTTCTCTCGTTATACGACACATACATGTATATTTACAGTTTTCCTCTTGTAAAGGATTTTAAATAATAAAATAAATACTAAATACTTTTCATTCATCGCTCCATAAAAACAGGAATAAGGAAAATACTATAATTTTTTCCCTACTATAGTTACATTGGAGAATGTTGTGAATTAATATTTAATAGTCATTTTTAGTATTATGAAATAATAAGTATTAATTAGCTATTTATTGCGAACCAAAATCTTAAAACCTTTTTTTTAAATTAAATATAGTCGTTTGTAAACAATTTTTAAGATTCAATTAATCAACATTCGAGAGTTTGAAGCATTTTAACCGACTTCAAAAAAGGAGGTTCCATATTTTTTCTATCAACTTGCAAGTAATATCGTACAACAATGTCGATCATTTATTTAGTGCGCGCTGTTATTAAATAACTGGCATTACAGTAGTAAAAACATTATAAATAAGCTTTCTCACTAGTTCTCCGAAAAAGTAATTTGTGTATGAACAAATTAAATAGAGCAATTTTTTATGTTGTAATGATTATTGTCAATCAACACTAACTTTCGCGCTTCCTTTGTAACCTCAAAAAGAAATAATATAAATGTCACTACTACACACTATTTGAGGTTATTTTTTTTTGGCGCGCATTTATACCGCCAGTTCCATATAGCTATTGCGAGTATTTTCATCTCTGAATGATTTACGTAAAACAAGTTTTTTGCAAGACTTTTTGTGATATCGTTCCGCGTAGTCAAATTATAGCTGTTACTACATTCTAAGAGAAACGATTCGTCATTGTGTAAGACTTATTTTTATTAAGTAGGTAAAGAAATTAACTTGCGAGTATCATTTAAATTAAAAATGTTAACTAAAGAGTACCCCGAAATCCATAAATTAAAGAATATATTGTATGCCAGCTTTATTAATAGTTAAACTTGGTTATTCATTGTTGTTTTAGCTTATATCCAAAGACGTATAAGTTAACAAGGCATATTAAAACAGATTACCATATTTTTTGAAGTCGGTTATTTTCTTTGCAGTATAGCCATTCCATATTGCCATATTATATACAATAACAGGCCCAGTACAGTCAAATCAGAAAGAAAACCGAATTATCATAGCTGCCATCTCACATTATTGACATTTTTTTTTATTTATTGAGTTTATCTTAGTTTCTTTAGCTGAATAACCGAGATAATATTCATGATAAATGTTTTTGTATCATACATTTTTTAACTGTATTCTCTGTTACATTATTTAATACTTACAAAATTAAACTGAACTTTAAATTTAATTTAGGACTACAGAGATTACTGCTTAGGGCCGTTTATGTTTAAAAGTTTGTGGCAAATAGACTTGTATATTTGTGCAATTAATTAAAAAACCTTTCATACTTTTATCGAAACAAAGTTGAACTGTTTACATCTATAAGGCGGAACATTTCAACTGAACTCAAAATGAGGTAATTTTTAATTATTATATATTTTGCAACATTTAGATAATTATAGATATAACTAAATATTACTTAAAACAAAGTCACAACATAGACTGTATCAGTTAGAACCATGGGTTAATATAAAAAATAAATTATAATGCATCCATTTAAAGTATAACCGTATCATTTATTAAGATCACTTTGTCACAAGTTGACATCACATCAATCACTATGCTTTTTCTTCCTTTTCTCTGTTGTACCGTTCGAGTTCCTTAAGAAATTGTCCCTTCGGTTTCATTACATTGGGTCTGTCACCGCGACATTTGGGGCAAAACCACTTACCCTTAGGTTTGGTAGTGAGGGAGACGCATGAGAAATGGAACCACTCGATGGGGCAGAGATCATTGTCACATAATATCATTTCACCGAATGATATTTGATCGCACAGACAATATCTGGGCTCGTCAGGATCAATTGGATCATTCTCTTCGGGCGGTGTTTCTGAACGTTGTGCTGCCTGTCTCGCTTTGCGTTTTTTCTTCTTGCCAATACCTAGAAACATGTGACGAGTTAAAATGTTGAACCACATTTAACATTCATAATTAAAGATTTAACATAACAAAACATATATTTGGGGATGTTGTGGAAAATCTTTTGAAGGTTAAAACATATGTGTACCTTTCTTATGGGTAGTGTTATGTGCATGTCGCTCACTATCCCGCTCGCTGGAGTCCGCGCCATCAGTCGCCGCGTTGGTTGTAGTGCGCGACCGCCGCGCTCTCTTTGACCACCTTTCACCTACAATATTCCAAGAGTTAGATTTATACAATATAGGAAGATGCGTGAAGTTAACAAATATTCAATTTTAACCTTAAGTTTATTGCGATAAGGGTGGAAATTAGTTGGTGAGTATCATAAATGTTTTATTACTAGACTTTTTGATAAGTTTTGTCCCCTAACAGAACTAGAGTTCTTTTGTTATAACAAAATTGACTTTATTCTTGATACATAAGTATCATATTATACATTTTAAAATGTTAAACTGTATTGTATAATTAGTTTTAGTAGTAATAAGAGATTTTTTTAAATCATGAATTACTATTTAAATAAAATAAATATCAAAGTATTTTTGAGTAAGTTTAGTTTAAATAATAAGTTACCTCCACTTTTATCCCGTTCCTTTTCTTTTTCTTTGTCATTATTTCTTTCAGGTGGAGGTGGCGGCGGTGCATGCTGCTGCGGCGGCGTGCTGCGCTCTTTTTCTCCGGGCCGAAGAGATTCCAATGTTGGTGATGGCTCCTCCTTAACTGTACCATTTGTGTTCACATCAAGGCAAGAGACTAGAAAAAAATGATATAATAGTTAATATGACAACTTTGAAAAATTAAGTGCATTGTTAAATGATTTTAAATCACTATGGCTATGAGTTATTTGTTATTATTTGTATCTAAACTTACTTAGATTTTTATGATCAGCATCAAGAGACCTTTGTTTATTATCTATAAGATCTTGTAGAATCTGTACTACTTGTAATTTTTCATCTCCTATCTCTTGAGCCGCAACCAGCACAGCCTGTAGCCGCAGAGCAGCGCGAGTGCGACGCCTCTCTTCTGTGTTGGCTCCTATGCACACTGCTAAATGTGTTTCAGCATCACGAAGACATTCTGAAGATATAATAATTACATATTATTCTGATGATGTGATACAACAATGTTCATTACATTACTTTTTAACTGGTTTCTGTTAAAATACTAAGCATTTTTGTCAGAAAAACCCAATTTTAAGATAGCATACATCTTTCAGAAATTATGACTTAAGTTCCAAGCTATAATGAATAAAAGTTTATGATATCTAAACAACGAATCGGCAATGAGTTGTACGCTGAGTTATTTTTGAATCTATTATCCCCAAAGTAGCGTCTATACTGCATATGTGTGTACAAGGCATAGAAACACGAAACGTCAACACAACAAAAATAATGTTTAAACTTGAGTTATTTACAATGACATTGATTGTACAATTAAAAGCCTTTGTGTAATTATTTTAGACAGCAAACAAAAGTGTAAAAATCACCTCTATAAGTTACGTCGAGCTCTCGCATACGCGATAAATGTCGCTGCAAATCATTTGGGAGATTTTCGACACAATCTAAGTAATTTTCAACGTAAGTAGCCGAAAGGGCAGCTTCTGTAGATGCCGAATTCAACATGGTTAAAAATTCAATTCAATTTTCATTATTATAACTCTGAGATACCAAAATAATTAAACACTTTCAAAGCTAATAACAAGTTCTTGCACTCAACAGCCGTCACAAGCTTGATTTGATACCTTGATAGTTCGGAAATCAAGAATATGATTTTAAAACAAAATAAACCATAGACAAGTACAAAACAATTTGCTTCGGCTAGTTTACAAGTGAAAAATCTTTACATTCTTAGCTCACTTTATTTATATTCATCAAAAATTACCAACTTGAATTATACTAAGTACCATTAGACATAAATATTGTTAATAACGTTTACACTTTCTCTGAGTTGAGATTTTCCGAACTGTCATTATTTTTTTGAAAGACAAAAAAAGTAGTCGAAGTTGTTTGTCTACTGGATAACAGATGTCGTTATTTTACAGTCCGTCATATGAATGAAAAAAAAAATAGATTAATTTAATTTAAAATGTTTTGCATTCAAAATTACTTTATTTATTATGTCCTTAATACGTATGTCCACTAATATAAGATAATGGAAAACCACTTTCGTTTCTTCTACATCTAATCTATAAATCTACGCAGGCATGCATTTTTTTACAATCAACGCTTGTGGGAAACCGGAAGTCGACTTGGATTAGCATCTACATTTTTAAATTTAGAAGTCTATTAAACTATTAACGCTAGATTACAATAAACCAGCACGTAAAAATATAACACTACTTCAGATGATTAAGTACTTGCAGAATAAACTACTTCTGCCTACACCAAAACTACCCACGTACAATTATTTGTCATAAATAATGTACAGTTCCTCCATAGTACTCGTAGACACTGGCAAGTTACATTGTCTTTTTTCCTTCTTCTTTTATTCGAAAACGTCAAAATTTTGACGGCCAGTCAGTGATTTAAGTTTATACGGGACGATATCATATTTAGTAATTATTCTAAATTATTCGTGATAAGTCTCAAGTGATTGGTTTTCTAATGTCGTCTACGGTGATATTTGTTGGTCTACCGGAGGGATCGAAGAGTTCGGTAACAAAGTACGTAGAATTTGCTCTTAATACATGTATTTATTATGATAGGTGTTTTACAGCTAACATAGGGCCACTCAAGATGGAGTAATGTTGGTTTAGGATAAGGGCTTATCCCTTGATCGTAGCAACTGTTCGAGTTATGTTAAATGATTGAGATTATCAGTGATTTAGACGTCACAGGTGATAAAATAAAGTGAAGTAATAGTGAAGTCCTAAATATACATTTAAGACAATGTTTTTTTAATGTTTGTAAAATGTTCACGAACATTCTTTTCGCTGCAATCGGCTATCTATACCAATATGAGTACATAGTGTAGGCTGTGTCCCGTTTCTATATTGCTAGCTTTTGCCCGCGACTCCGTTGGCGGAATTAAAAAAAGGAAACGGGATGAAAAGTAACCTTTGTCCGTTACCTGGTTTAAAGATACCCTACCAATTTTCAGCCAAATCGTCAAACTTTTAAATTGTGTATCTCATAAACACTGTATCTCATATATTTAGATTTACCTATAATTTTAAATATAATTCAAAACATTTTATAAAAATGAAATAAAATTCCCTACTTCCCTTCTTCTCATTTCACGTCTGATATTAAAGGGATTTACCCTTTAATATCAGATATTGACAATTTTATCGTAAGTTAAATGCTCAGCTACTAAATTCATGACATGTTATGAATTAGTATAGATGCAAGTTATGCGCGCTTAGATCTAATTGAAGGCGTGGGCTGAACAAGACTTATTTTAGTTCGAATCTGTAGGCGGCGCTTGCTGTATTTCCAATTAAGGTAAACAAGTACGCAGTTTGAGTTGAAAGATTAATTAAACAAACATCCACTACTATATTTCTTCTTTAACTCGTGAGTGTTCAACTTTTTTCCCATTATCGAATAGTCACGCCGGGACTTTCGTGGATCTCGGGCGTTCTATCAGGACCTTTCTAGATATAATATAAGTTTGATTTGCTAAACAAATTCATCAATATCTATTACCTTATCCGTTTTCGCCATTTGTTAATTTGTACAATTTGCAAATCGTGACAAAGGCACCGGATTTTAGTCGATGATTCGAATCAACATTTTCTGTCTGCAATTCAAATGACAACGTTACGGTGCAACAATAGAATTATACCTTTGCCTTTTGCGCGCTTTTCAAAATGGCGGTAATTGTTTGGCGCTTAAATTTCGATTTAATTGTTGTAGTATTTGTAAGGTTATATTTTAAAGATTTTTGATTGAGAATAGAATCAATTATTATTATTGTAGGAATTATTTAATCAATTATATTTGTCACTTCATCAAAATTCATACCGAAACCGTGCTACAGCGGTCATTCATTTTTTTGTTGAGGTTATAACTGCACATTTTTAAGAGTGCCAGTAAATGTGATTTCAATTGTTTCTGAAGCAGATATCAAGTGTGGGGTGTTCATTAATTATATGAAATTAAATACAAATTGCGGAAGTTTGTTCTACACCTTAGGCATTGTGTAATGGGATTGTCACAGGCGGGAGGTAACAGGATAGTTTCTGTGCCCGGGTTCCGGGAAGCCTTGCAGCTACCACGGTCGTCTCTGGTTTATGGTACAATGCAATTTGCGGTGTCCCACATTCTAATATACTGCATAATAAAATGCTTCATTAGAAAGCATCGCTTTATAGCACTTAGTATTTATGGCCGGTGAGATTGTCTGATTTATATTGCGGTTGACAAGTTATTCGATTTTATTGTTTTTATCTTGTTGGTCACGGAATATCGCTATTTCACCCTTCATTGCAGTATCTGATATAATTGTAGTACTTCTAACACCTTTCCTTTAAGCTCTTCTAATTTATTGAATTAAAACGTCGATATTAAAAGGTAGAGACAAATCCCAAAGTTGAAATGTGATATCTGCAATTTGTGAATCTGCAAATGTATAGGCCGCCAACTTATTTTAAACATTTGCGAAGTAAATGAATTGTTCCACCATACTCTCGAAACGTTCGTATTGACAATGAAATTTAAATTTAAGAACTTTAGGCATTGTCGTAAGCTCTATTTTGGCATAGCATGGCCGTGACGATGTCTGAGCCCACCTACTGCTGGGTTTAATGATGGAAGCTTCTCGCCTCCGTCTCGTCACGCACGGCGTCTCGCCGCTCCCGTGGCGCTCCCTTGCGGAAGCCGATATTACACGCTCCGTTTAGTCGCCTCCGCACGTCTGCCCGCCTGGTACTTTGCCTGCACAAATAAATGGCGTAAAACATATTTCCGCATGTGTATTAAAGAAAAATAATTTTAAAATATAAAAAGAATCACGTAAACAAATGAGGTAGGCAGAAATTAAAGATTTTCATTTGCACCTCTTACATTTTTTATGTTTTTAATTCAAATTTAGTTTCCATGCTTGGATGGATAGACCTTTTTGAGCATAGATAGATAAGTACTTGTAGTTATATTTCTAGTTAGTATGAGGGATGTGCTTATCCAAGTTAAAATTTTCTGAAGTAGAAAAGGTTGTTATATTACAATTTCATCGATGTCATTAAGTCTTCGACGGGTTATTTACGTAATAAGCCCTAAGGACGTAGTTCCTTTATAAAAGAAATAAATTCACACTGTATTTCGATTTCGCTGAAAAGAGCAAACGATTATTAGAGTTCAATTAATAAGGGTATGTAGTTGAGATAAAAATATCTATGAAGTGACAATAATTCAACCAGACGACTGAGATCTATCGAAGATGTCCTCATTATGAACAAAAACGTCTCCGATCCTTATTCGTCGATAACTGCGTCGTGTCTGGCCGCGTCAAAATTGCTACTTGTGATTTATGAGAATGCGGTTACTGAACATAGTTCTCAGACCGCTGGAGCTAGGAATGTATAATAACCGAGATAAGAACGCCCTTACAACGTTATAACATTAACACTGAATACTTACCCTATTAACTGTTTCTCATGTTGAAACACAACGAAAAAGATGGCAACATGCAATGTAATTTATTTTCAGCGAATATGAAAAAATAAACATTAAATCTTTATCCTAAAAAAATGGCCTCATAAAGAGGTTCTATTTCGTTCGTATTCGTTTTGAAATTACTCCTTGCGGTCTGTGATAACTCTTTATCCTCGATTGATAAAGCAGTAATGAATGTAATATTAAAAATTATGTAGAACAATAAAGCTCTACTTTCCCTTCGCTGTGAGTTGTTTGCTTAAAATATAAGTAAATAATAACAGGTCTTCATTTTCTTCACTTCCATTTATCTTACAAATGCCAAAAGAATGTTGCACGTAAAAGGATAAACAAAAAAGTCCGACCCAAAGTGCTTTAATATCTATGCCATTGGAGTGGCAGGAAAGTATGGCGGTAATAACACTTTCTCGAAATGTATCGTTTTTAAAGTAAACTTTAGGGTTGACACTTTCAGGCTGCAAGGTAACGATTTACACATTGTTAGATATTAGATTAACCTTGTGGTTAACACTAGATAATCTGTATATCAGAAAAATGTAGCAATCTGTGATACATCGGTATAACCATAAATATTTTAAAGAAAAATTCCCAGATAACTTATGAAATTGAAAGGTTGAGTGGTAACTGGGGTTCTATTGTAAAAAAAATTGTAGTGAAATAAAATAATAAGAATGTAAATGTCGAAGTATTTTTAATCTTTTATTGCGGCGCATTTGTCTATCAGATATTTTCTTATATATACTTTTCATATTTGCTAACCCTAACATAATGTAAAGTTTTCGCTGAGACGGCCCTACTATCTACAGGAGCGATAGTATAAAATACAGATGATTTTAACAGACTAAGCATAACTTGTTAGTCACCAATGATACCTTAACCTTAAGTCGCTTACATATTATGAAATACAAACTCTACAAGTACAACAAACGGTGAATAAAACGCTCGCCGACCTAAGAAAACATACATCAGACAGATCGAGCAGAGAATTAATTTACAAAGGCATTGACATACGACATTTATGCGTCTATTGTACAAAATCTTGTCTTACGTATGATTCTACATTTTTAGGGTTCCTTATAGGATAATTTTGTTGTCCGTCCGTCCGTCTGTCAAGAAACCTTTTTCTCAAAAACGCGTGAAGGTATCAAGCTGGAATTTGTTTTTTCTAATGTGCGTAAAATTATTCATATTCCTTCAGGATAATAGTGATTACGTTTGTCTCTCAGATGCGTGTCGGTTTGATTGTTTGCTGCACACCCTTTATTAACCACGATCTGTTAATTAAAACTTTTCGATACAATACCTATAAAAGATAGTGTCAATTATTGGTTAAGCCGGTACACAGATGGGCCCTCTGTTGTGACTCGTGAACAAATTGCCGGTTCGGGTATAAATTGGGGGAAGCTTTTATGGTTTTCGAATTGTTTTTTGATGGGTTAAATTAATGTTAGGAATCCTCGGTTCCAATAATTCGAATGTACGTGAGGAATTTTTAGATACTGTTTGTTTACAATTTGAGTTTTTTGTTTTATTAACAGTCTGTTACAGAAAAGAAATAACAAATGAACATAAATTTAAATTACGAATAGTGTAAAACCGCTCTTCCTTATGGAGAAGTTAATTTTGGCCTGTCTGTGAATTTTCTTATATATTTTAGATTGGGTTTTTTATTATTAATTGTTAAGGAATAGTATTACGAAATCATTACATTTAATTTATATAAAGATTATAAATTCAGGTTATTCTCGTAATCTATGCTATAGGGAAACGAATTCGATTTGTAAGCGGTTAATCGGTTTATTCACTCTCCGTTTGCATTACCACATCTATACCATTTCTAATCTGCGGTTTGAAGAGTCGGACATGTTAACAATTACACGCCTGTCTCGTTTGCTCCTGATATCGATTATGATGACGTACGATGTACAGACACCTCCATATGTATATTTCTAGATAAACGGTAAAGAATTTTGTGCAGTCAGCTAACTAAATATGTATACACTTATAAAAATTTAGAGGTCTTCGGTGTCAAAAATATGATGCACCAATTCGTCAATAACATGTTACTATGGTCGGAAGAATACGAATGGAGGCGTGTACCTATACATATTTTTGAAAGAGAACGCATAATGATTTTTATAGCTTTGTTAATGTTGACATATTTATGGCGCTGACTGTACAGTAAGTGCGTAAATGTGAAATTGTAATAGAAATTATTCAAGTTTGAACTCTTATTTATCAAGATGAACTTTGAAACAATTGGTTTTGGTATTAAAATATATACTCAAAGCCAAATACAATGAGCAAATTTTAAGGAAAGTAAAACGCGTGATTTCTGCAAAAGATGGATTGTCGGTATATTTAAAGGCATAGAATAAAAAGGGAAAGTCACATTATACTTGACATAGAATACTTCAAGAATTGTAGAAGCAATTTAACAGCAATAATCTATTAAAGTCAGTATTGACCTCGATAAAGTTAACTTGTATAGCGGATAATTTTCAGCTATGATTAAACTTCAGGGGACGAGATTAATAGAATGCTTTAACAATATAAAGCAATCACATTAGTGGAATACAATTACTCGGATCATTATTCAATTGAAGGAAACCTTAGTCTGTGGCCTAGGGACCTATAAAAGGCCCCGTGGGCGTTTGAAGAATCACATCCCTCATAACACGGTGAAAGCATCTTTCTATTAAGGTTACCTTATAGAAATCAAGTTTGCAAATATGCATTCATTTACTTCCACACAAATTTACCTGTAAAGGTAACTACGATATTTTGGTGTGAAGGCGTATTGTTCGTACCACTACGTGGTATGCTTTTTATACTTCTCTTTTGACTAATATGTGATATTCTTTTTGGAACGCTATATAACTGTTCTAATGCAGAAATGTATTTTAATTACCCGTTATTTCTTGAGACCGTGTTGTCCTGGTAGTGCGCAGCTGTGCTATGGTTAAAATAAGCAATTATCTGCATTGAAATCAATCAGCTGTAACAATTTGCTAATGATGTATCAGTGGCCGTCTGGTCGGACCCCGGGGCGTGCACCATTCAACAGTCCGTGCGCTGTACGCGCGCCTCATTAGCACGAGAGAAACTTACTCATTTTCCGCCCGTAGCTATGTTTGTTGTATAGATATACCGTCTAGACTTAAAGTACTTTTCCTTTATTAAGCTTGAGTGATTTGAAAAATGTTTTACTTTTTGTTTATATGATTTTAAATTAATTTACCTATGTTTCGATTTGTGTTAGTTAAGTATTATCGTGGGGCCTTGATATATTAATTTATCCTATACTAAGAGGTACTTCATAAATTAATGTTTATAATTATAATTTTCAATGGTAAACAGAGATCGATATAAATATTCTATGAAGTGTTTGATGCGTAGATGAAAATTATTAGAATGAGAGCTTTACGACGTTCTTTTTGTACTTATTTTACTGTTCCGGGTAGGCATTGTGTTTTGTATATAATATCAAGATGTTAGATATAAATTGCCCTTGATTATTGCGAGAGGTTATCATATAGTGATAATTATCCGATCTCTTTATGATTGCCGCGTATCTACGAACGTCTTGTATCGCTTTAAACCGTCTCGTGAAAGTGCTCATTAACTTACTATCTTGTTGTTGTAATTACTAAAGATGTTTAAGTAATACGCTCCTTATTTATAACACTTGTTTGAAAGAGATCAAAGTAAATAGGCATTTGAACGGTAAAATGAATGTAAAATTACATTTTATATCTATCTTCTACGATTCCCTGTATTCTTATACCCTACTCCAATATCCTGAGAACCTTTTTACCGTTTGTCCTCAGGGCGTTGTCAGTGAGTGAGTCAGCCGGGCTGCTGGAGGTTACGTTTGAGAACTCGGCGGTCAACACTTGCTTGGATGTTGTTGAACGCGGGTGAGAATATATTCAATTTTAGTTTATTCCTCATAGTTTTACACATGTTTAGTTTCATACATCTATTAGGAGAATGATTAATAGAGACAAGAACGATTTTAAAGTGTGCAGTATAACAAAATCTAAATAGACAGTTTACGACTATTACGTATAATGTTAAGAAGACGAGTAATAGGAAATTTCAGTCCTTTTCGTGTAGTCCAAATTACGTTTCAAGGACGAAGTATACCGAGCAGTAAAAAGGCAGTAACTTTATTAAACATGTGACATTGTCGTGCGGGCCTCGGCGCCGTCGCTGCTTGGCACTCGTCTTTGGCCAAACTTTATCGAATCCAACGAATAATGCTCGCGTGATTGATGGATCGAGCTGACTATGCAGGGCTTTTGTGAATACGCTCCAATTTTCAATGTAAGCTTATTTGATGTTGTCTTGTGTGACACACTATTTTTATACATCTAGGTTAACTTTTAGGTATAGAACTGGGCTAATGATTTTTTCGTTAAGCGAAACGTTATACCAGACCCAATTTTTTAAGTAAAATTTGTTTAGTGGTTACAACCGAGACTATGTATACTTTCTATCATTTTCGCATGGATTATCAATTAGATGAGATTTGTAAGCTCAGAAGAAGTCGTTGACTGAGTAATTTCTTCCTGCCTATAAGAGGAGGTTGGTAATTGTGAAGAGTAAAAGTCAATTATACGGGCCGCATCCGATGCTCTCACGAGGCGATGTCGTTCATATAATGGCAGAATGCCGGTGTGCACCGACTAATCGTTTGATGTATCGATTTGTTAATTAATTTATTATCAATGTTTGATTTCGTTAAAGGAGATAGCAGGGAAATTTTTATAGTTAAAAAGCGTCATATTAAAACCATCTTTAGAACCTGCAGTTTAATTTTTACATTACAAAAATAACAATCTAATAAATCGTTGATTTACTATGGGATACCTAAGCCACACTGGTGTAAAATCAAAGTTTTTGCCTGATAGTTGACATATTATGAATGTTTCTAAGATGTCGCCGTTAGGTCGAAAGCGACGCTTCATCAGTGTAGCAGACTGCTTGTGGGTATAATTAAGGCTCATAAGCGACCGATGACAGGTACTTATAACAGACAGAGATATATTGCGCTTTTCTAATTGCCAATATTGTTACACTTGAGTTGTGCAGGTTGGGCGTTCGATGCTTATCTTAATGTTACAGGCTCACATCTTGACGTCTCATCTGACTGTAACTTCGACTTTCTTTTTTCGTATCCTTGTGATTGATTTTGCTACATAATTCATACTATATTTGCAGTAATATTTGACTTCAAATGTTTGCGACGAAATGGATAAATAGCCGTTTTAAAGAAAATCCACACTACATTACGACACAATTTCTTAAAACGTCCCTTGAAATCAATATTTAAATTATCCATTTTCATTTGTTAATATAATTTTAGCTGTGCAATAACTGTATTTTGCTATCAGTTACCTATCGACGGCTGGCAAAAGGGGGCGAGTTATTTACAGGCCCGTCAAGTGGCTGATAAAAGAAGCGAGCATACATACACGCCAGGCCCGACGGGAACACGGCCCAATGCTCGATGCTCCATGCCCACTCACAACGGTACTGCGTGTACTATCTTGTCCGTAGCTACTCAAAGTAGACTGAAGCTAAATTAACTGCACTAAGAAAATAGGCGACTCTTTTTAGCGATTCTTATTCCCCAGTAATTATCTCTACTATCGTCTTAAGAGATTTCTACGGCGCCCTCTTTTGTTACTGTTTGGTGCTGGCAGTAAGAGGGTTAACAGGGTTATTTGAAACTGTGTAATTCGCAGACCTGTGGCCTGTGTTAATAAATATTTCTTTTTTCCGTAGGCGTTAGTCGGATTTTTTAATATTATAGCTCGGTCCATTTCATCTCAACGCATCAGCGGATCCTCCGGTATTCCAGATGTCCATGGGCATCGATGATCACCTCGATGTTTTCGCTGCTCCTTTGCCCCCCTTCTCTTATAAAAATGCTTTAATTGAATTAAATGCATTAGCAAATTGTAAGCTGTGATTTAATAGTCAGTAATTAATTCGATTGTAAGCGATCGGGGTAATATTATTTATGTATTGCGTGCTAACATTGATGTATAATTTCCATTGCATATATTTAAAGTTGGTAACATAATCTGGCTGACAAATCGTAAGGGACAACGGACATTGGAAAGCACTCCGTTGTAACCTATGTCTTCAATTTTATCTATTATGTTTAGTGTTGCCTTTGCGCACATTCGAAACTTTATGTTCCATACTTTGTTATTGCATATACATAAATGATTATCAGCTTTAAACGAATACTTATCTAATAAGCTTTATATCCTAGACTAACTCATTAAATTCATTGCTTATTGGAGTAATAACGGTATTAGAAAGGCATATAACGTAATGTGGTCGGTTATAATTTGATTAAGTTTTTCAATGATTGTAATTAAATGGAAATCATAGATCCATCTAGACAATGATCATTGATCATTTTCTAATCTTTCAATTCATCTAATTTGCTCGATGAACGGATAGGATAATGTCATTGTCTTATTCCTCTAGGAATATAAAGTTAAGGCTCTTTATTAGTATGTTTGATTGAAAGAAAAAAATTCCCAAAGGAATTTTCTTTACGAATGAAATAGATAAAAAACTAAATCCTAGCTTTTGAAGGAAAATCGCTCAAATTAATCTTGATTATCTTACTTCTTAGGGGTGACCTAAAGGGTGAACTTATAGTAGGGTCTCCGAGCCTCTCAGTGGGGGTGTATATTGAACTGATGATGATCTTACTTCTTATTTAATATTATAAATCTTATTTACTAATATTATAAATACCAATGTATGGATGGATGGATGTTTATTTGAAGGTATCTACAGAACGGCCTAACGGATTTCGATGAAATTTGGCATACAAATGGAACATAGTCTGGAAGTTTTTAATACCGCGCAGATGTAGTCGCGGGCGACAGATAGTAATTGATAAAAGTGGTAAAAATTTAGCTTATAACAGACGTAACGTATTGTTTGCTTATGTTTGTGTTACTTAGCTTCTGATAAGTGGGCCGCGTCAGCTTTTGTTCATTCCGCTGAAGCGGCGTCGCATTGTCACACATCTTCAGCTCCACCACTGACACAAATGACGCAGACAGACGTCACAATATTAGTGGTGTGAAGCTAACTGGTCGATAACAGTAGAAAATTATTTATAAGTCTTCGTGTTTAGAAAAATTATATGAAGTTTTCTTATTTTAATGAAATAAATAAAAATGTTAACTACTAGGTACAGTCATATTATTTAGATAAGGGTTCAATAAATGGAAAGTTGTAGAGTAGCGTAGAATAATGCAGATTTATGTAAACATAACGGTATATAGAGGTATATCGGTATGTCTCGTTTAAAAATATTATGCGAATGCAGCTTGGAAGCATGATTAGTGGCTTTAATACAGTACACAATATGCGGTTACAAATGTGTGTGTTAACTATCACGTATTTCTATATTTATGGTTACATCGCTAGAGAACAGAGGCGAAGGGAACGCCTCCACACTTTACCTTTGAAAAGGTTCTCCGCGTAACAAATGATTGCTTTCAAAATTGGAAACGAACGCGACTCGACACCGCCTCGACTTCACTATGAGAGGCGCCGGTCAGTTTTTTTTGTACGGCCGTCATTCGAAACTTTTACCCGGAAACACGACGGGATTTGATTACGAACAATAGCAGTGTACTGTTTCAATCAACTGCGCTCTATAATTCCCATGAAATGTCATTTTAAATGTCAATGTTGTTAGAGCAAAGCTTTCATCATGTATTAATTTATTGATATTTTATGTAAGATTTGACTTACTTCTCTTTTAATAAGATGTTTGGTTTTTTTATTTCATTAAATTAAACCAATATTTTTTGTAGACATGTAATGATATTCAATGGTGGCTAGGACCGATTAAGAAACAAATCTCATTTAGAAATAACTGTAACATACGATTAGATTTGCAATCAGTGGTCATGACAGTAAAATTACACAATTGTGACGTAATTTTTAAATTAGAAATGTTTCATCTCAGCTGGAAAGTGACAGATGTGTGTTTTAACTGCTCGCGAGGGTGTGTCTTATGTTGGTTTCTGTTATATATTTCATTAAATGCACTCGATTATTTATGTTTGACACATCTGATGGAGTTGGAGTTATTGGCGCGCTGTTCAGATGTTATCGGCAATCAGGTGCAGGTAAATCTGTCACAGAGTGAAGTAACGCAGCAAATGCTTGCGTTTCTCTTGAGTTTAAAGAAATAGTATGCTCTTAACAATAAGTGTTCACGTATACACTCTTTGCTATGTCACCCGAATGAATCCTTCTGCCACACTCTTGCTTCCGGTTCTTTTCTGCAAGTGGTAAAACAATATTATTATGTATGTATTTTTATATCAGTTAGCTTTACTTCATATTTTTATTTAATGTGCAAAATTAAATCCGTTCAATAAAATCGGGTTTGATTCCTTGTTCTCGTTTCATCTCAAACGCATTTGCGGAACAATGCGCCGGCGCATCGCGATCATTGACCTGTGCTCCGGACATAGCTCGTCATAGTTCCACGTGCCGACAACCCATAGATAATTGTTTGTATCTATTAGTGTATTTATATTCAAAAGGCATAAGTTATAACATCTTAAAATTAATTCATTTACTTAATAAAATTTGTAATGTTTCTAATAATTCTTTAAATGCCATAAACATTATAAAAGTATAGACTATAAAATCAAACATGTATTGAACTTTAGAAACGGCCATAAAAGTAACCTTTGTATAACACACAAAATGTTTGCTTATCTCATACCTTTTAAAGTTCATTATAACATCGGTGTGTGAATCTACTGTAACAGAAAATTCAAGTCTTATCCAAAACTACTCAAATGATCAACAAAGACCTTTATATTGCGTTAGAATATTCTTTGAATCAAAGTTTATAGTGGCTTGTGGTTTGATACGAAAGCGTGTCTTAGCAAGAGTGTACGCTGCCACTAATCTTTTAACTTTTTAAAATTGGAAAAAAAGTGTGCAAAATTGCGTGCCGATGTAAAGCTTGGATGTAACTGTATAGTTGTAAGCGTGGAGGGCGAAATAAAGGCACGTCGATAGAGTTAGATGAGTTACGCGGCCCGCGCCCGGTAGCGCATAATAATCTGGCCGATTCGCTCCGCTGAACGCCGACTGATTTGTGGTTGATTCCTAATACGAAACTACCTCTTCCTTATACATCCGATTTATTGTTTTCAAATTCAAACTTATTACTTTGATTTTGTATAAATAAAATGTAACTGGACATTGCCTTCTATAACGGTTTTTTTCTCACTTTTCTCCACTAAATGAATGCCCTTTTAATATTAATTGGAATTAACATATTACATTTTAATTGGTAGACTAGATGTTGCTTTGAAATCAATAACGGTAGCTTCTTACAAAATCTTTCTTATCTCTTTGGGCTTTGTATCAACAAACGAAGACGAAACAAAGGTAAATGCTCATTGTTTTAATGCTATTCCTACACCAAACTAATTTCAATACATTTGAAGCATCAAAGCCAAACAGAAGGATTGTGATTGCAAGATGAAAAGAAATTGATGTATACATTCAATGTAATCTATCTTTAAATATCTTTTAAAGCGGCACACACATCGCTACGAGTAGCCATGATCTATCGATTTAGATAACACTAAACAATTAATAATACTGTATTAAAAAACCAACAGATGCCGAAACTGTTGAATGTTATTTGTCTTCGTCTGTGAGTTGGATAGAATCGACAAATTGTTTCGACTCAAAACAATAGATCGTAAAGATATGTAAGTACAGTGGAGTTACCTGGCGGTAATCCACTTCTAAGGCGCTAAGGAAACGTAAATCGTTGAGATTGATATTGTCAAATTGCGTCGCATTTATCAGTCATATCATTGTATAATCGATCAGTTCAGCCTGTGTACGTAAGGCCTAAAGCGATAATCGCGTGAACGTTTTGACGCTTTGAAAAGTTTAGGGCTGGTAAATTGTAACAATAGCGTATTTTAAACCATACGATAAAGGAAACAGTGCAGGGTATATGCAATAACTCACAGACGGTTATTTATTTGAGTATAAGATAGATATCATCCTAACTGTTTATTTGTTAGAAGAGGCAGAGTTTTTGTTGTGAATTGCAAGGCATTTTTTCTGTAACTAGAATACTACAAACGAATGTGACTGTACTTCTACGACTCTCTTAACAAAATCTATCTTTATCCGATCATTGAAAGTGCCCCGCCTCGTGTGCGATTCAAAATAACGGCTATCTTCGGACGTGTATTAAAACCTCGGATTATGGTAATAAGTTGACTTGTTTGCGGTACAGATATAAGCCAGGAATTAACTCTACCAAGATAAACGTAAGTCAGATCGATCGTGTATTAACCACGTTATATATAATAGGATAAGCAATAAAAAAAAAACAGGTTTACTTGTGAACAAAAGGAAACTGGTTGGATCAAGAAAGTTTGATTCGAGAATTTCGCACAAAGCTTGTAAGACACATCACCTACGTGACTAGAAACCCATAAAATTATATTAGGTACGAATTTTGTAAAGGATTACCTTTATTATTACCGTATTATTAAATACGGATTGTTACTTGCTCCGTATAAGCGTAGAAATTATATATTCTACAAGTTGTTCTTCGACCAAGTAACCTATGCTACATTATATGTATTTTTCTTTAAACCTGGGAAAAGCTCGAGTCCATGGATTGATAACACGTGATACTTTTGGTGTCACAAATATTTTACTTTTTAATGTTTTTTGTTCGTCATTTGATGTTTTACAGCGGAGTTATTAAATAAAAACAATTAGCTTACGGTATCCACAAGATTAAATTCGGTTCGTACTTGACTTTTATTTTTGAAGTCGGTACGGTTCGTGACGATCCCACGCGAATGCAAGTCAATGATTGTAATTTTTTAAGCATATCCAGGTCGAGTATTTAGTGCCGTACAGATGCGTTTGATTGATAGCAATCATGTACCATAAAACGTAAAGTGCAATGGATTTTCTCTATGCCCATTAATCATTTTTAATGCACACTGATATATTGTCTATTTCTTTTCAGGTAAGTGACTTTCGATTGGTGCCAAATTTTGTTTGGTGAGTTATGCTATTATGTAATGCTTTTAAATGTTTTTTTTTCTTTTCAACTATTATATTTTTTTAAATATAATTGATTGAAAGATGTTATGAGTTTACTTTGCATTATTTATACTTCCATTTGGGCATAAACTGCTCGTTAGGTATCATCAATACTACTTGTACATTTTTATTTCAAATCTTACTAACTATAAATGCAAATGTTTAGATGGATTGATGGATGTTTCTTTGAACAGATCTCGCTGAAATTTGGCATGATGTAGAACATAGTCTGGAAGAACACTTACGCTACTAAGTTTGTTTTTAATTCCGCGCGGAAGGAATAGCGGGCTACAGATAATCTTAAATAAGCCGTGAAAGATAATATTTTATTTATCTAGATCGACTGTTAAAGTGGCAGACTGTCACTGCAAAAGTAGTATAGCGAAATCTATTTCCAGCTGTGTTCCTGCAAGTCACGGTTTTAACGTCTTTCAGTCATTTCCCTGTTGTGTAAATGTTTCTCGGAAGCGGACCGTTTATGCGCTAGTGTTGCGCTGCTGCAAAATTTTGTTCTTTCACTAATTAAGTTATTTAACAGTTATTTTGTAATGCAAGTTAACTTGATAGCTTTTAGTTGAAAATTCGTGATGAATTCGCAATGTGATCGAAATTACATGATATATTCAAAAGTAGCTATAAAAAGTTGTAAGAAGTTTATTACTTCTTTGGTATTTACATAAAGCGTTACGATTCTCGTTGTCGCATGCATAATTATGTTAAATTGAGTTATTTTTGTTTTAGTAAAGCTGTTATAATAAATGCTATGCTATTCAATACAACGCAACTAATTCGAGTGGCGCGAGACACGGCTGAGCTATGGTTAATTTTAGGGCGTCATGGTTTCCTAGTCGCAGATCCAGTAGGAAGTGCGCCCGGCCTATTTCAGCGGCGTCCCTTTGTTGCTATTCCAGTTTATATTTACGTCGTCTTTCGTAACTTACAGCGCGAGATTTGTACGAGTTCGTTTCTTGTATATGTTGCAACAGTTAAGACGTCACTACACTAGCGTAATACAAAGAAAGTATCGTGCAATATTTCTTGCCATTTCTATAAGTAGAGCATGGACTAATCAAGCCAAGATGACCAAGATGAAAAGGTTTATGGGGTTTAATAAACAGGGTTTCAGCAGTGGACGAATTGAGGAGGAGGAATATGATGATGATAATGATAAAACAGGGTACACACTTACTTCACGGTATCCAGGATATAAATAGTATAAGAGATAATTAAAAACAAAAAAGAGGAGTTTTTTTGTCATAATTCATGAAGTACAGTCGAACCTGGATAAGCGAGACCTCTATAAGACAATGGCTCTGGTTAGAGACAAACTCTATAAACGATAAAAATATCGCGGTCCTTTGGACTCTCGTTTACCCAGTTTTGACTGTATACGTTTAATAGTCGCTAGTGTGGCTGCACCTTAACGTTATTAACGACCACCCCGGGGCGATTCTAACGAGCATCTCTGTTTAATATTACGCTGATATAATAGTTTATCCATGTCAGCGCATCATGTACGGTGCTGCAACGTTTCTTTTAATCGTGCACCCAATGTACACTGACTGACGTGAGCGCTTGCAGATCAGAAGGATGGCGCCTTGGGGAGCGATTAACTCGTTAAATAATTGTAGGAAATATAAACATGCGTTTTCATTGTTTCGTTATAATTAGTTTTCTTTTTTATGTTGGCAAGTAGTTTAGTCTTACTAGGAATTACTCGTCAAAAACTTAATTTTTTCGTTAAGTCGAAGATTCAGTAAGTCGTAGTTTCGTTCTTGACTTTCCAAAAACGTTATCGATTTGAAAATATTTCATTGCGTGCGCTTAAGAGTTAAGTATCTTTAAAAAATTTTGGTACAGTATCGTATTTTAATTGAATTTCCATGAATATAATATCGCTTATTTCCAAAGGATTCGCTGAGCAAGTAAAGTAATGTTTTCGATTAATTGGAATTTATTGTCTTCGCGTTTGCAACAACTATCATTAATCAGCTTTACATACAATATAGCAAGCAATGATTGGGCATTAACAACGTAGGGATTTCGCATCGGTACGCAGAAATAAACCAAATAATAAAGTTTTAGTATTGTTTTAGTATATTCAGTGATGTATTGAAATGAAAGATTATTTTTAGTATCAATGCACAAATGGACATGAAAATGATGAAAAGTTCTGGGGTATTTAGAAAATATCGAATGATAGTACTAGTCATCAATTTCTTATTCATTTAATCATGGATATAGATAAATAATAGATCTCAATGCAAGTCATAAATAGCGTAACGTCCGTAGAGAAAGTTATACTTGCAGTGAATTAAATCGACGTCATTCAAGAAACATTATTCAATTGATCAAGAAAATATATTGTACGCTATGGTCACGATGCATTTGGTACATCACTAAACTTTGTACGGGAGCGAATTATCGACCTATGACCGTTTCCCACATTTCGATACGTTCGCTCAGAGGCGTTAGAAAGCTTATCTGCTAAAAGTTTAGGTGCAATGTGATTTTTAACGATAACTGTGCTGTTTAATTGAATACGGATGGTGATTCAATGACAAGCGCTTTGGAATCTTTTAAATGTAATTTTTTGGGTATTCATGCAAGTGTTATTGTATTATTGACAATGTTGGGAAATTTACGATCTTACTAATATAAATGCGAATTTTTAGATTGATGGATGGATGTTTGAAGATATCTCAAGAAAGACTGGACGGTTCTCGAAGAAATTTGGCAAACATATATAACATAGTCTGGAAGAACTAGGCTACTATTTTTTTGTAACTCCGCGCGGACTTTCACGATTCACATCGACAAATCTAGTCTATTGTGCCATACCATATACAGAATAAGTTTCACTTTAAAAGCACTGATTCCAAAGAAGTTATGAAATTAATAGACATTATTGGCAAAATCTTTGGTTATCTAATGTGGCAATTTTGATAAGCAAGAGACTCAAGCCCAGCTTAATGGACACTGCTATATGATTTACGTCCGCTACCCGTTAGATAGAATGAGTTAATTCCGTTCATTATACCGACACGTAATAGAGGAAGAATAAAGTACAGAATCAATATGGACACGATTTTTACGATCGAAAGTATAATTATATTGATGAAGTATTCATAAAATAAGATTGAAATAAGCAATAGGCAAGCACTGCATAGCGGTAGACTTCGGAGAATTTCAGTTTAAACAAACAATATTTATGAAAAGAATAAATAATTTCTCGGTAAGTTTCTCTACAAGAATATAATCAACAAAACCAGAATCAGATACAAATCATTCTTCAATTAAAATTTACTTTTATTTGCTTTAAAGAAAGCCGATTGCGATCTGCTATTCGCAAAATGACAGCTTTCTACAGCTGGTTTGATTTCGTTCCACTCTTTACAGTCGATTTGAAGATTTTAGGTTATTAATTGAACGTATTGCATTACCCGTTACTTATTTAGTTGTTTGCGTGACGAATTTAAAGTTAGAAGTACTGACAGAAAGTTTTCCAAGAAATCAGTAAAAACTACACAAAAGTCTTTTTCAATCTAATTTTTTAATTTCATAGCTTGTTGAAATTTAAATGTTGTTATGTTTAAAGGCAATATTTTTGGTTAGTCATTATTTTGGCAATTGTTTCCGCACACTAATAAAAGCTTACAAAAATCTTACTACTTTTATAAATGTTAAAGTATAGATCATAGATAGACCATCCATCCGGTTGTTTGAAGATATCTCCAATACGGCAGAACAGATCTCGATGAAATTTGACAGCATAGTCTGGAAGAACACTTAGGCTACTTACTAATTTCTTTTTAATTCCGCGCGGATGAAACCGTGGGCTACAGCTAGTATTTTAATAAAATGAGCCTGCATGTATAACTTATTGCAAACTAGACACGGTATCTAGTAATAAGGTTTTCGATCTATATGGTGCGAAAATGTGACATTTATCTTTAACTTAACGATTTAACAGAGAAAAGCACTCACGTGTTACGACTACGAGGGACAATACGATGTGGTATAGACCAATTCTTATCAAGAAATAGCGTATTAAAATCAATGTTATATCTATACGTAACGTTTGAAAAGAAATTGAATACATATTTGTTACTAATCTGTACCTTTTTAAGCTGACTATACTGTAAGGTTAGGTTATTTTATATCTAAATTTTAACTAATGTATGTATGTAAAAATTTCGAAATTCTAATTCTTCGAGTTCTTGTTTTGGTTCCTCGGTGATGTAACTGTAGAGATTCTATTTTACTATTAAAAGCGACCTAATTTTATTTTAACATTTCCTCTTTGCAATATTTATTTAAAAGTTTCCTCGATATCTTTTCATCTTCAGTTCAAAACTTGATTTCTGACATATTTTCCACGGTCTGCTATATCTTACTTCTTACTAATATTATAAATGCGAATGTTTGGATGGATGGATAGATGTTCGTTTGAAGGGATCTCCAGAGCGGCTATATGAATCTCGTTGAAATTTGACATGGATGTAGTTCATAGCCTGGATGAACACATAGGTTGCTAATTTTTTTTTTCAATTCCCCGCGGACGGAGTAGTGGGCGACAGCTAGCATTTATATACATATAATTTAACTTTTTCTTTTTGGTGGTAGTTTAATACTATTATTTTACGAGACATTTTCATTTTATAGACTTTCTCTTTATCAGAAATATTTCTTTCAACCTGTTATAGATTTCCGATTGAATTCTTAGATATAGTTTTTCCTGTTTGATGTAACCACATGTAAAATGTAATCAGTGATCAGTTTGTGGCTGGCAGCTGGCTACTGGGTAATGTATAGGAATGCAGTTGTAAGACGACATCACACCGTGCGCCTGGTTGCAGATAGCTTGCAACTATACGAGCACATTATTTACATTGCTATTATTATATTACTAGTAACTGTAGCACGCGATTTTGTCAGCATGAGATTGATAAATAAGTTGGTAGTATGTGTTAAATAAGATTGTAATCTATCGCCGTTTTAAATTTTAATCAGAACAGTTCAACCGCTCGACGAACTTCTTTAATACTTGAGTTAAAAAAGTATATAGGCATTTACTAAGATAGCGTGTATCGTCTATCGATCACAACGACACATAACATCAGGTGGGATGGTGCCTGTATATAAAAAAATATGTGACGTATAATTTGATGAATATGTATAACCAATATTTGTCTTTAAAAGAAGATATTTTTAAGAGTTAGAACCTACAGGAAGATATTAAAATGAAACTTGGATAACTCGTGTTTTTATCAGTTTAGAAACTTAAGAGTTGGTAAAGTTATCTGAGAATTAATAATCTTGATTTGTCCTTTTACGGTTTTTATAGGTGTAAAATAATAAGGGAATTTTCAGTTAGATTGTGAAGTTAAATGTATTTGCTAAAAAACTATAAACGTGACACTAATCTAACGTTATCTCTTGAGACCATCGTTTCTCTTTCAAAGAGTTAGTTTCTTTTTAAACTATGCTTTTCATAACGCGGCAGCAATATTAAAACGGGCGGGCAATTTAACGATTTAAAAGTAGCATGGCATGCTGCGAGTGGAGATTAATGGTTGTGATATCATATTGTCAAATCATCCCACTTTCTTATAAATATTTACTAATTGTGTATCAGCTAGTCGAAGTAGATCGATAGTTATCTTATTTTCAACTATTATACAAAAGATACGGCTGTTGCCGGTAATCCATACTTATTTTTTATTACATCTACCTACCGCGCGTTGCAGCACGATTCTCGCTTCCCTTCTAAACATTACAATTACAATGTTGGTTGTAATTTAATTGCCTTTCCCTGTTTGGTTTATGTTTATGTTTACATGTTTTATGGTTTATTTCTAAAGTATGTTATTATACATTTTAGTGCGATCGTATTTTGTTTTTAATAGTTGCATTCAGTAAAGCAAAGGATGCATCTTAATAGTATTTGAATTATTAAAAGGTAACAGATAACAATATGTTTTAGTAAAAGTGTTTAGACAGTTGAAACCTGTGAGTATATGTGTTTCATAATATTAACATATGTTCTCTCTCTCTCTATTTCCCCTAAAATAAAGGTCAATCACTGTTTCAATAATGCCTGTTCTCGGTGAGTTAATTAATGTATAAGGTAAATATTAGGACCGAAATAAAAGTGGTAGAAATTTTCTATACAGAATAACTCTTTTATATTCTATATGCACAATTTTAGCATTGTGCATTAAACATTGGTTGCCACATCCTATGACACTGGAGCCGTCATCCGGCGCGCCAGGCCTCGCGCGGTAATTACGGTCTGGAGGAAATTGTGTGCGCTAATGGACTACGCCTCTACATCCCATGGAAAATGGCAACAACAAACTATTAAAACGAAATGTTTATTTATTTTCTTAGAGATTGAAAGCATTTAAAAAGTTGCACCTCATATATTCAGGTGGCCACTTGCTCGTTTGCCAACTTATAATATAAATAAATGTATCATTAAAAATGTCTTGTTAAGGATATTATGTTATCTGGTTCTAAGAATCAGATAGAGCATGAATTTTTATTATATTTCAAGCGTATTGTTCTCCAATATCTGTTTATAAACAATATATAATATTTTAAACCATGCATTGAACCAGTTTGACACAAGCTTGCAATAAAAACAGTTGAGAAGGAAAACATTTGCGCCACTTGTATGTGTGTAAATGTGTGGAAACTTATATGTAAGTAATGTAGGGTTTTCATTGCGTAAAGTATCATAGTGTCATGTAAACTAATCACTTTTACCAGTTTCCCAACGTGACAAACAAATTAATTGTGAAACTGGCGCGAGTGTCCATTTCCGCGCATTGCGACCCACTTCACAAACTATCAATTATAACTAAATTATGACATATGGATATATCCATTACTAGAAGGCTCTTGCATAATATAGATACAGATTTTTTAGATATGTTTATTGGGAAGGCATGGAAACGCTTCGTCTCATGGAAATTTGATTGGGAAATTGCTATTTAATGTAGCGAGAGTTTTGAGTTAAGACATATATTGAGGTGTGTCATCATCATCATCATCAGCTCACTATACTTCCCCTGAGAGTCTTAAGTTAGGGGTGAATAGGCCATAATCAACCATAGCTGGCCCAGTGCGGGTTGATTGACTTGACACATATCTTTGAAACTCTTCTCAGATATGTGCTGGTTGCATCACGATTTCCTGATTACATATGTAAATTGCAAAATACATGGCGGGATTCAAACCCAGGGTCTCCAGATTATCGCTTGAGCTACTGACGCTCAGTATTTGTGGTATAGATTATATCATTTAATAGTATAAAAGTATGTTTGCGAATTTCTTCATACTTTCGTTAGTAATACGATTGGGCGGGTCGTAGAGATTCGAATCTTCGATTTTATTGGCCCCACAGTCTCGAAGATTATTTTCACTTAATCCATTTAGATAAGATCGGGTATAACAAAACGCTTAATGGTTTACGAAAAGAACATTAATAAATACAGCAGATGACCGTTACGAGGAAGAGTCAAATATTGTTATTAAACGTCAATTCATATTGCCGTGCCGTGACGTGACCTTTTATTAATCAAAAATAACAACCGTTGTAATAGTTGTTCATAAATTACTTTTATATTTACATTTCTTTTTTTTGTGTAATAAGAATACTGTAAATCCAGAGTATTAAATCAAAATGTTAGTTGAATTGGGTGTTTTATTTTTAGTCTTAAATAGTTGAAAACGTCTACAAATACGTCATTCCTTTTCTTTACGTTGAAAAATAGAGAACAATATTGTTTTATGTAGGAGTTTTGGTAGTGGAGACATACGGTAAGAAATCTTTCCTCTTAAAATATCGTTAAAACATATTTCGATGTTCATACGTCTCTCTTGGGTCTTGGGTGAACTGGTGGTGAAATTCTACGTGTGTTAATTTGCAAAAATATAATTTGCAATTGGAATACAATATGAATGCATAAAATAAATTTTCTAAAGTTCCGTTTAAAGGCTTTATATGATGACCGATTTTTAAGTTAATTATAATGATTGTCTATCGATCTATATCAGGCAGTTTTTCATCCATCATCTTTTGTCAGTTAATTGCTTTTGAATAGCAATCGGTGCAGATAAATATTGAGTTATTCATAACTGATTTATGATTTTGCTGCTTTTATTTTACATTTCAAATTTAGTAAGTATTCAATAACTTTCGATAACCAATGAAAAAGTTTTACACTTGTACGATTCATTTGGTTAGGTAATAGATGTTAAAACAAAAGTTTGTGGCAACCCTAAATTAAGTTAGTTAATTTATGCTAGCTCCGGAGGGTTGTCAAATATAAATTAACTGTTTGCTAACTGTTCACATGAACCCCAGTTGAGGGCAAGACAGTGTTTGCATATGAATCTTGGTCCGTGTATATGTTCCGGACAATTAATGTTCGACAGGCTCCCGACGACAGGTCCGCTCTTTGTCTACGGTATTTTACACTTGCGTTTGCGCACCGTGTGAGCTTTACTGTGTACTTAGTGCTCTAAGTTTAAAAATTATGGCTAAAAAAATTCGATTATCGATTTATCAATATAAAGGCAGAAGTCATCCGACTTATTATTACTAGACTATTACTTTAGGTCCTTATTTGTGTCGCTCGCAACTTCGTTTGCGTTGTCGTGTTACTAGAAGCGATATTTTTGAAGACCTTACAAAATAGTGTCATCTTCATTGGTGGAATAAAATCCGAATCAAATGATGTTACTTTCCTTTTGTTAGAGTTTAAAAAAAAAACTTTATAAGTGTCCTATATGTTCTTCTAGACTATGTTTTAGTTATATACCTAATTTCAGTGGGATCCATGTAGAAGTACTGGAGATACCTTTTAACAAACATTCATCCATCCATTTATCTAAACATTCGCATTTATAGATTACATTATGAAAAATTGTTTGGTAAAACTCGCATTTAGACTAATTTATTGGATCATTTTCATTATTTTGTGTCAAATTATAAGCTAGTCATACATAATGAAAATGAAATTTCTAATTACGCTAAATTAAGCCTCAGTAGATAACGTTCTTTATCTTAATTAGATACCGCCTTAGAAATGATTTAGAGCGAATGACTATAAAATGGAAACCATCTAACTGTTGTTTATTGTATTTTAACGTACTTTCATATCGCATTTTAATTTTAAATTTACTCAGAAAATAGAACGAAAATTGCATAATCTAATTCGTAAATTGACTGACTTTTAAATTGTTATGAATAGTTCACAATTAACACTTTCGTTGAAAGTTCATTGTTAAAATAATGAATTATGTGTTACTTAATTAAAGACGGGCTTATTAAATTCAAATTTAGAGCATTGTTTGAATAGGAAAGTAAACAAAATATATTTTACTACGAGTAAAAAAGAGTATAAAAAATATTATAGATATACACTTATAGTTATAATCCTTTGTGTTATTTTAAATGATTGTCACAATAGCCAGAGGTTTCTAAGCAAATACAAAAGAAAAACAATATACAGGTAATTTTTATTTATATTAATTCATTTTGATTAATGCTCAGAGTGGAGAAAGTCGAGTTGCGTTCGGGAGCTGCTATTGTTAGTTAGTCAATTTTGACTTTAATTTACTTTCTGATTCAACAATTAAGTCTTATTATACCACTTTTGCTTACACTTTCGCCCTTTGATTTTTTAATGTACAGAAAAAAATGATTTATATAATGATAATGACTGCCATTAGATGGCGTGTGTGTTAATTTATCACACGCACCAAATGTTATTTTCATCTACTCTACTAATGAGATTTTTTTTTAAATAATTGTGCGGCTGAAATATAGGTTACTATACCAGCGTTACCGACTATTAAGTATTTATAAAAAAGTAATAGTTTATGGTATGTTATTTAAATAGCTGACAATAGAGCACGTCCACGATCATTAGTGATGGTAACACTGAGGCCAATTTTGTCATTATTTTTTTTCGTTGTCATTAACTGTCATTTTGGGGCATTTCACGTACCGTTAGAGAAAGAGTAACACATTACAGTGCATTCCATAAATGTTGTTGCACTTTATCATTTTTATGTTTATTTTATTTTCATTGCTATTAACATTTGGAAGGTAAAATGTACTATATATTTTAGTTACGTATAAGGCTAGGCAAATCAAAAGTAATCGATTCGATTTTATAAGAAATGTGTTTACAATTTAGATATGTATTATTTTAAACATGTGTATGTAAACATGTCTCATCATTTTTTGTCGTCCACCACAAAGATTAACAATCGTGTTAAAAACAGTCACTGTTTGTAAAAATCTTTTATTTTACTGAGACTTTTTCTAAAATTCAAAAGTAAGTACACTGCTCATAATAAAAAAAATATATTCCGATCATTTTTGTGTATTTTTTGTGGCACGGACTGTAAGCTGTAATGACAATTATGCTTCACTTTTCCCGCCCAAATCACTGTCATTGTCAGTGAGTCTGTGTCATGGATTTGCCCGCTCTCAATGCGAGGTTTTTGACGATTGCAATTATATAGTAGCGATTTAGTATAATTGTCGTGCAATTAGAGTAAAAAGCTACTAAACTGTAATTTGACCGAAATTCTCTTGTTTAACGCAGCATGTAACTTTCTTTCCGTCGCTGCGGCCAGAGGTTAAATAGACTATAAACTGTGCTTAAACGTTGCAGCAATGGTCGTTGAAAGCAAAGACAATTATGCATTCTTTAGCCAGACAATGGTATACAAAATTACTGACGAAATGTGGTTAATGCGAAAAAAATAACCTTTTATAAAGAGACGAAACCTTTTAAAAAAGTGATTTTGTGTTTTTTATGAAAGGAAGTGGTTACCGTCGTTAGAAATGTATGAAAAAGAAATGTGATTCAAAATTCTTTATAGCTTTTGAAATGTACGGTTGGGATAAGTACAAGCAGCAGAGTACACTGAACAAGCGTAGTAAAATATTGTTGCCCTATCACTCATCATGGGCAAATGGAAATGTTGCGATTCAATAAAAATTAACATAATGTCTGTAGACTTTATATTATCCGTGATATCCCTACAAGGAGTTGAGTAATACAGTAAACAAATGTAGTAGTTTCGCAAGAAGTATTAGAAAATGTTATCTAATTGTACAAAATAAATGAAATGAAAGGTAATTTCGAGTATGTCTTTTGTTTGATTTATTCTAGACTTTCGTCAAATCATCGCGTGAAAGGGAACTTCAGAAAGTTGCATTGATTCGGACACGGTGACGAGTTGTAAATTTGAATGCACTTTGCGATAAAAGAAATCATTACGTATCTGTACGTTACGTATACTTTCGAAAACTTTCCTTGTCATGTATCGGTGATATCTGTTAGGATAAAAAAATTAATTTATTAAAAGCTGGCTACACAACATCAGTTTTAACTGCACAGTCTTAACTGGGCAGTTCAACTGTTCAGTTAACTCGTAGGTATATAGGCAACATAGTTATTGTCAGAAACTGTACAGTTCTCAGTTTCTTTTAACAATAACAATCCAACTGCTAAGTAAAGACTGTATAGTTAAAATGAAGGTGTGTTACCTAGCTTTAAGTTTAAAATTGGAGCCTAACTTACTAATATGAATATATAGTAAATAAACTATAATTAATTTTCTCAGAAACAAAATACAATTATTGATTGATTGAATGTTATATTGTAAATTATGAAGTATTATTGTCTTTTCAAATTATCGTATATTTTGAGTAATTCACAGTAATAAAAATCTGAATGTAAATAAATTCAGTCGTTATTTTATCGTTATTCTGGTACAAACAGTTTTAACAGATACACGCCGATGTTAATTGTATAATCCGAAGTAGGAAACTTCTATTGGAGACAAGATTATCTCTAACGTGAAATGCAACATCCATTGCAGAGCTTGTAGACCTAATTGTCTCGAGCGTTGAGCGTTTACATATCTCTAGATATGTCTGATAGAATAAAGTAGCGTTTCTACATTAGATTTGCGATTCCAACAAAGAGGGTCAATAGAGAAATGTTTAGATAAGCGCTGCCGCCTGTTCGGGTAACATCATTGTGTACAGTCGTGTGCACAATGCGCTTGCCACTCTGAATATGCGCCTACATCTTGATAGGACTCGCGTGTGCCTGGACCATTCGTTGCGTCTCTAACGGTTGCAATCCCCGTCTGCCTTGTTCTTTTGTAAAATCAAACTCGTTACTATAATATTTCAGCAATAAATTCACCTTATTATGTAGTTTATAATTTCAAATTCCACTTTGAATAGATGGATCCTTGCATTAATTTAATTGTTTTTGGTGGTTTAGGGAGATATTATTATCTTAGCTCTTCGTAATTTAAGCCCTTTAATATTTTAAAGTAATAGATGATGGCGTATTTTGCCACTGTATTTTGTACTTTGCAAACTCATTTAGTTTTCCTTTTTTAAATATTATCCACATCACTGTGTAATAAATATCAGTTTCTTAAGCTCAGAAAAAACTCACGGAACATGCAACACTTGAAATAATATAGTTTATATAATATGACAAATAAATTGATAACTTCTCGCAGGTTGTGTAAACGATCGAGAATTTGCGTTTGCAAATTGTCCGCGTTGTTTCGATAAGGGGGTCCAACACGCACCTTGTAATAGACAATAATTACACGACGCTGCGAGCCGGCACGTGCTCGAGATTATGAGTTACATGTCGATTGTTGCTGTAACGAGCACAACACAGGCGCAATACAACTGATAAAGTGTTCAAACGCCGCGTCGGGGCGCATTGGACTTGTATAGAATTGTGCACTATCCGCGTGATCTCAGCTAGCTATGGACTGTGGACTTGTACAATTTGCCGTTCTCTAATAGGTTAACAGATTTTAAATAACTATTATAGTGGTAGTATTATTCAATTCTTAGCTTTCGCTGTGGATCGTCTATCGACTTGTTAAGCTCTTATATTCCAAACTTAAGAATGTTTGATTTGGTTATGGCATTTGTAGTCTTTTTATCATCTTATGATGGCAGAGACTAATTACCCGGTAAGCTACAGATGATTTTTTAGTAACGTAAGTTGTAGACTTATGGTAAAGCCGTAGTCTCTAATGTGTTGAGCAATCAATCATTTGTTATATATTTGTTTATTATTTAAACGTTTAAACGTATTGAAATGAATACAATAAACTATTGCTTATAGAAACCGTAAAGTGTTACCGGTAAATGTGCGACGATTCATTGTTGCAGAAAGACAGTCATATATTTTGCTAAGGAAAGGCTCCATAACTTATACTGAACAAACGCACACCTGAGTCCGCTGTAATAATAGATATTTACAATCTGTTATCCTATAAGCGTTTCGACACAGAGTTGTACGGAGGGCGTATTCGAGATGGCGACGCGGATAGCCCAACAACGTGCAAGCGATCTCCGTAAATGCACATCGAATGAACGTTTGAACATTTTATCTCAATTCTGCACTTTCAGTTGTTTGGACAGTTAATATATTCCTATAGTTTGTATATAGTGAATTATGCTTTATATTTAACAATACAAAATATACTTTTCTGCATTACAGTGACAAAAAATATGAGTTGAATTGTTTTATGGTTCTACGTATTGAAGTTATATAATAAATATAATGTTTATTAAAAGCATTCTAAAATAAGTTTGCTTAGTTTTTTCTATAAATCTTATAATGATGTATCTTCTATTTACTCGTTATAGAGAACCTTTCTCACGGCGCTAGTGATAGAAAGCTCGTTCTATGGTCACGGAAACAATGTAAAATCTCGCAGTCAGTGTAAATTTGCAATCTTAGCTAGTCTCTAGGGCCATTTATATGCTAAAAGCGCAAAAATGCAATGCACAAATCTTCCCAACAACCTCCCTCATTAACATTTCCTAGCCTTATTTGCTTATTTAGTTAGATTCTGTGCGCAAAGGGCTCTGTGAACTAAATATTTGGAACTTTATTATTCATGCTCTAGTATGCATTAAAAACTTTTGTGAAGCGTAGAAAACTAATTTGATTTACGATATCGGTGGCCATGTAGATAGTTAATTATATGGTATACGTTACTATGTGTTTTAATATTAAAAATTTAATTATTTCTTCCAAATCCAAAGGAGACAGTATAAAATAAATTCTGTTTCTATTACACAGTCATGTCCATTATTATTTTTATTTAAAGCAAGTAAATGAAATTCTCAGTCTATGGGAGAAATATTTTTTATCTCCATTTTTATAGCTTTCTTCCCTAATGTACGAATTGAATAGGTTCTAATGGTGCAAAAATAAAAGAGCACATTCACACGACATGTGAATCGCACTTAGAGCGTTCACATATTCTGTAGTGACGTGATACTGTCCGGCAACAGCTTTACAAACTATAGAAAAAGTAAGATTTTTTTTGAAAAACATTCGATTAAAGTGAAAACTTTGAGATATTGAAAGTCTTGTACATCATAAGTGTTTATATTAATTAAAATACGTAAAAGATTGAAGAATTTTTTATTCTCCCGATGAAAGCATAAGATATGTTCGTAATATAGAGGGAGTTGGAAGATATAAGTTTCTATGTAACCCGGTATCCGAACTAATAGAAATAGAACAAAGACTATGTCTTCAAGTAAAACTAAAAATTAAGATATTATTTTATATTCATAGTCAAATTTTATACGACCACTTGTAGACCTTATTATCAAAGTAACTAGCTGTCGCCCTCGACTCCGTCCGTCCGTGTTCAAGTATTCTTCCAGACTTTGTTCTATTCTATACATCCATGTCAAATTTCATAGAGCCGTTCAGCCGTTCTGGAGATAACTTAAAACAAACATCCATCTATCTATCTAAACATACGCATTTATAATATTAGTAAGATTAGGCATAAGTACAAATGGTAAGTATGCGACGTAATAATGTTGAGTTTGTACGTAACAAATTGGTTATGTCGATCGGGATTTAAATCAGTGGAACAATTTCGGGATTTAAATAAGAACAAATCGATCTATCATCAGTTTAAAATTGAACTTCACTGGAACGGAATGAGTACAATTTCGCACTGTAATCGGGTGAAAGGTAATTTATAATTAGTCTTCGGTCAGCCGAAACTTTACGGTTAGACAGCAGATTAGCTCAGTGAATGCTATTATAGTATTTTAATACTGGGTAAATAGTTTTTTATTTTGCAATATGGAAATATAAATTGGATAGAGAAAGTTTTGAGCTGATGAATAGTTAGGAATTGGTATGATTTAAACATAAAAGTTCTAAGTAGACAAGAAATAAATAATTTAGAGAAGAATCGATTAACTGTTGATTTCTGAGACCAAATTCTCTGTGTAAAACGATCGACTGTCTTTATTTATGATGTGACAGAGATAATATATTTAAACGGCGAATTTGATCTCAGAAACCCATGATAATGGTCTCCGTCAGAGATAGTGATTCTTCTAGATGGATAAGACAAACTTTCTGATAAGAATAAAAGAAGATAAAGTACTAACTGTATACGATCCTTAACTATATATAATATTACCATCATCAGCGTTTGTCTGTCTGTCTTCATTATGTTATAAGGCGTTTAAATAATTAAACTTTCTTTTTCCATAGTCGCGTCTTTAAGCCTCTGTTTATGTTTGATATTCGAGAGATGTTAATATTGTGTCGAGATGGAAGCTTTGATTTTAGAACAAAAGATATTTTAAAAAGCCGTCTCAGATAGTTTATTGTTTTGCTCCTATCTATTTTAAAAAGCTTAACTCTAACAATGAGAGCAGAGGACATTTGAATAGCTTTTCCTACACCTTTTTTTTAACCTCAAGCATTAAGCTGTCGCGGCATTATGTTGGTGGCATCAACTTATAATACTTTAAACTTTGTTGCGCTACCATTTTACAAAGAGATGTAACGCAGTGTTGACAAAGACGAGAGATTTTTTTAAATTAAGTATGTAATTGTTTTTTTTTATTACGAGTCTACCTTTCTAAAGTGAGGAACATTAATGGTTTTAAGAGACGTATTTAATTTAGTATTAAGTTTCAAATTAGTTGATTCATTTATTTAAAATCATGACTTCTTTGAATTATTCCGAATAAATGAGTGATGAAAATAATGCCACCAGATAAAAATGCTTTTTTAAACCGACGAAGTTTTACGACTTTGACGTTAAGAAAGAAATAAACATTACCAATATTATAAAAACTTGTGTGAAGATCGCTGTATGGTTCTACAACAGGTTTTGCATTAGCTGCACTATGACTATATCACAAGATCGTCGCAGCGGAAACTTGTCGTCAGACGTACCGGATCACGATAAGGCATCGTGCTCACGAGTTCATAATAATGACTACGCCTCGTTCGAGATAAGGCGGCCTACTCACGGCTCCATCAAGTCGAACCCGATGTTACAATGCAAAGTGGGCCTATTAGATACAGGGAGGAACATAACATCGCTTGTACAAAATCTGCGATATCGCTGAGAGCCTCTGTGGGCGGAGTGTACAACTGTTTTGTAGCGGTAATATTCAATTAATGGGATTCTTAGCGTATCTATGTAATCATGAACATTTATCTGCTACTCTGAGATAGCTGGAAATATGAGTAAATATAAATACATTGTATGTGTAAATATAACTTCAAAAATATATCTTATGTTTATCAGGCTCGGAAGATTTTAATATATTTATGATTATAGTTATCATTGATATGTGATAGAAAGCCAAGTTTTTGTTGCAATTACGACCATAAAAGTAAATGCCAATTAGAATGAATATATACGGCCTTAACCAACTAGCTTTTGCCCGGGACACCGACCGGTCGGAATTAATAAAAAAATGATTAGCCTATGTCTTATTCTATAGATTATGTTCTATATGTATGTCAAATTTCACCGAGATTCGTTCATCTGTTCTGGAGATACCTTTAAACAAATATCCATAAAAACATTCGCATTTATAAGTATGATAATGCAAATAACACTGTATAGGGTGATTAATTTATTGCGATTCTTACTTCAAAGCTTCTTGCAAATGTGTGAGAAGATTTTAGATGTAAGGATATGTCGTCATTTAATATGTTAGAATACGGGCTGGGAGTATTCCTGTGTCGGTTACCGACTTCTAACAGCTATAATTGATGATAATCCACGTCCTGTGCGCGTTACGACTTATAAAGTACTAGTTTTATAACATCGCTAATTCTATGCCTCTGTGAAGTTATTTCTATGTAATTGATTATCGATTTATAGCATTGATACGGTGAAATGAATAATAATTAAAAGTATCGATGCAAGTAAAATGCTAGATTTTTAGTAGAGAAAGAAAGGGGTAATGGATAATTGGTTGGGCTTTACTTTTTACTTTATTTTATATTTCTGTTTACGTCTGTCTTCTTTGAGGTCGTTGACACGGTCGCAGCTACAAATTTGTCATTTCAAACATAATGTAAAATAATCAGTAAAGAAATACAAAAACAGACAATTGGAACAAATATTTATTTTTATATTACGATTATTCAACGATTTTGCAAATGTAATAATTGTATCGTTAAAATTTGTTTTAAGTATCTTTTGGTTTATTGCGGCATATTTTTTATAACCGTACAGTGCAATAAAACAATTTAATTATCGTTTTGAATTTATTATATTCAGACGAAATCACTTTTGTCATCGATTTAAATTTGATTTGCTAATAAAAGTTAACTTTATGTTGTTTGTTTAAATGTAAAGTCGGCAATTAAATATAAAAAGAAGTGTTCTAGGCTATTTAGAACAGGATGGAAAGTGTGTTGTTTTTATAAGTCTATTAATCCATTACTTTATGTAATAAACGGAAAACGCACCTTTAACGAGATGTCGCATTATAAATCTGTTCGAGGAAGTACATCCTAATCACATCTCATGTTAAATTTAATAGAATGTAACTGTATTACGGAATATTCATATAACTCTTAATGTTAACATTATAAAATTTTTTTTTTTTAATTTGACATAGTAAAAACCTAAAAAAATTACTTGGTATCTGTTAACTTTATTGTGAAGATAAGAAAAGAACTAATGCATATTAAGAGAAATCTGAATGTTCCGGCTGATTGCGATTATAAAGACCGTTGATACTGTAGTGTGCATGGAATCTATTGCCTATTCTAATATTGTACTTATTCATCTCAATAGTAGATGAGAAATGACATTACCATATTGTATTCGTTCTACACATTTATGATTTTAAAGTTCAAAGTCGAAAGTTCTTAAATTTCCCAATGGTAAGATAAAATCTTTAAACCTAATGCACATCTAAAACACCACAACAATGTAACTCTGTACTCTAGTATAGTTAAAAATTAAGAATTATAACAATTTCGAAACTTGTTTATATTCGTGGAAGTGTTGAAAAATAGAACGTGCGTGATGAATCTTAAGTTTGATAATGTAGCATTACATTGCGCGCTTGTTCGGTAAGTTTTGTAACGTTGACATGGAAATAACGAAATGGTCGTTGCTCAATTCTATTACACCATTGAGGGAAACTCGGAGCTTTGTCATTTCGATTTGTCTCATTTGTCCCTTATTGGTTTACCGCGCTGATGATAATGCAATAGTTGGTACAGAGACTAGAGTTTTCCCATATTTATGTGGGGGTTGTATTGTTTTACTTTTGACTATTGGACTAATACACTAGCTGTCAACCGCCACTGCGTCCACGCAGAGTTCAAAATAAAAACTTAGTAAGAAGCCCATGTGTCTTAAGGCTATGTTCTACATCTATGCTTAAATTCAGCGAGATCTGTAGAACCGTTCCGGAGATATCTTCAAACAAATATCCATCCACCTAAACATTCGCACTTATAATATTTGTAAGATAAAAATATTTAAATTCTTGGGATTAGAAGTGAAAGTCTAAGATCACGTAAGAAAGAGTGCAGGGCAGACTTTTTATAGGATATCATTTGATCAACGTAACATTATGTTATTAATCCAAATCATATCTAACCATAAGTAACTTTCGAAAATGTCGCCATACATTCGAACTTCGATATATTGATATGGGAAAAATTCTATTAAAATCTATAAGCGATAAATTGACATTTCGCTTCTTTAAGAATTCATTTTGATTTTCTCTGACTTGTGTACGAAGAATGACTTATGTTGCTGTTAGTATCGACTTTATAATGAAGTTTCAATTTCCTTCCAGTTTTGATTTGTAGCTGACGTTATTTATGCTTTGATTATACAAAGAAGAAGGGGGACACTACTGTTCCTGTAAATAATAAACGTATACTTTTACATTTAATTATACGTATTTAATTATATTTATCAATCATAATCAATTAATATGTCTAAGTATTTAACCATCTCTTTGAAAATGACTAAAATAGTACGATTTATATATAACTAATATTATAAATGTGAAAGTTTGGATGGATGGATGTTTATAAGAAGGTATCTTCAGAACGGCTGCATGGATCTTGCTGAAATTTGCCATAGATTTAGAACATAACCTAAAAGAACAAATGGCTACTAATTGAGTTTTTTTTATTATTTCCGTGCGCACGTAATCGCGGGCGACAGCTAGTATTATATAATGATTATGGCAGAGAAAATACTGCCCAAAAAATGTTGACAGGGAATACGAGACCGAAATGTTAACAACAATTTTAAATAGAAATAAAATGAATATGACCCAGTCTAACTGCATTGGTGTAAATAATGGCTATAACGATGAACTAAGACTTGTAATATTAGTAATGGCAGAGTATAATGTCGTTTTCGATTGCGATTAGAAGCGAAGCTTGTAGGCATCAATCAACTTATATCAAACGAAGGAATGAACAGTATCTCTGTCTACTATCTACGTCAGTTTACTGTACGAGCTTACAAAGAGATTTCAACCTCTGAAAACGTTTGCTGCTTTCACGGGAACCCTTTGTTTATATCACATTTCCTGTTCCTGTGCACAGATAAATGTTTTCTAGATTAATGGGTAACATTGCTTGTAAATATTTATTTGAGTTTGATATGGATAGGTGTGGCTGATCTAAATTTGGCGCTGTCTGGTTTTTAATAAACTGTTAGTTATGTAATTTCATTCATATGTCTAGTTGTTGTCAAAATGTTGTTAAATTAAAGCGCAGAATAATCACTAATTCGATTTAAGGTTGGTTCTGAACCCAAATTCTTTAAATAAAAAAACATTATCGTCTCCCCCGGTATTATTTTTGACAAAATAGAGGTAACAACATGATTTAAAAGGGGATTTTGGAACGCATTGTCTGAGAAAATTTAATTACGCAACTACTTATAAAATTCCAAGGTTAACGTGCATTAAGATGAATCCGGTCGTTGATAGGTAGCTGTGAGTTCTAATGGCTTGGTGTTGAAATGAACAAGCCCTCGCATGTCTGACATGTGCCGTTTACAAGATTGATGTTTACGGTGTTGCCAGTAACAATTTTGTTTTAGATAAAAGTAATATGAACTGAATGATGATATGATAATAATCACATCGACGAGATTGTTGTATGAACTAACTGTATTTATTTGTATATTAATAATTTAATACAGTAATTAGTAATATGGCCTTGTAGCAAAAAAATTGCAACTTAAATGAATACTTAAATTCATTAAAATATTTTCCCTTTTTTTTAGTGAATTGAGAATGTTAGTGGTTTCCACGATGGATTTGCTAATTAAAATAAAATGGAAGTTTGTCGCGGTAAAAATATAAAACCTCATTTATTAATCAACTTTTATGATGAAAAATTACATTTTGTTAATTTAATGATGAACTGAAATCATCTAACAATAGGCAAAGCGAATATTCTGGCAACATTTAATGGTTGCTGGACAGCTTTAGTGGTTGGTTTACGGTTCACTACTTAAGTGACGGACAGTGATTTAAGCGCAAATATAAGTAGACGGTTCCCACAATGATGGTCACACTAAACACTCTTCAATACTTTCACTACCTTTCAACATAATCTTGCTAAAGTATTTAAAAGCGATGATGACTTCTTAACGAAGACCATATGTTTTTTTTTGTTTAAATCTTAGTTGATTGTTTTGATATAACTAAATCTTTATCATTACCATTCAAATTAACGCTAGGATTGCTAGTTTATTAGGTAGGATGGTTCATGATACTAGGATGAGGGGATTTTAACCCACGACCACGGGATCTGATGTCCGTAACCTTAACTATTAGGCTATTAGCCCTTTATACCAAAATAATGGTAGGGAGTAAAATAGCGGGTTGATATGTCTCTATCCCATTGTACTAGCCGTTATTTGAGGAAATTTGTTGCTAAATATAAATGATGTGAAAGTCCGAACTGAAACAGATTTTGCACATTTTATGTAGAGGATGTGGTGTCGTTGGTTTAACTATTAAAATGACGATGAACTTCCTACATTTTACGATGTTTACAGAAGTAAGTTCAGACACCTCTAGTTTCAGTATTACAACAAAGATTGCGAACTTGTTTCGTTTTAAATTATGGCCGAGAGCTTCACGAAAAAGATTTATTTAATTGCCGCTGAATTCAATGATAGATGTTTGCCCTGTATTTCATAGTGCGCAATCAATCCACATCCGAGTCATTGGTATAAATAATTGGATATACAAGTGGTTGTTCCCGAGATCCGTTATTAGCTGATAGGTTATTAGGAAATTTTAATGCTTTCGAAATGCAGAACAGAGAGACATAACAATTTATAGGTAAAATATTATACAACATTAGAAGCCCCAAATCCCTATAGATATAATGTTGATGGTGAACTGGAAACCCGTAAAGGGTATATCTGTTGTGCATGCATCCGCACCAATCATGTTTTTACGGAAGCGATCAGTTTAACGTCACTCAACAACATTTTTTTTTATTATTAACAACCTGTTCCCATCAGTCGTCACAAGTCGTCTGGCTCCACGGGCATATGTCGCATCCACGTAAAACATACCAGGTGCTTAGGAGAAAAAAAGAAAAAAAAAGGCACGGGCGCGGAAGCGGCGGTGGGCATGCGCGGTTCTCTGTGACGCGCGGGCGGAGGGTGGCTCCATCGACTTAAGCAAGGGTACTGCCCGCGCGCGCTCAGTCAGCTGACGGCCGTCGCGGTGTTTGTACGTCTCTATTGATCCCATCGTTTCGGGTTCGCGCTGTGTATAGCCTGTGTTAACGTCTCCCTGTTTAAAAAAAATAATATCACTATGGCCACCTATTCCCAATTCAAGCACGTCGAGCTCTACAAGATCGGTCACGGAAAGAACCGGTAAGATTTTTTTTAATATTTATCCTGATCCTGAAATTAATCTACTTCTCAGATATGAGAAAAAATGAACATTTGGTTTTTTTTTCAATTTTTACCATTTCATAAGGTATTTTCATTCTTATTGGAAAGTAAACAAATTAGGATACGCGTGTTAAACAAAATTTAATTGCTGTTAAAAGCTCTATGGTTTTATTAACAATTTATTTTCACGGTAATTATCGTATATTTTCTGGCAACAATCGGAGCAGAATAAGTGTATTGAACTCTAGCGCGGTTTCGTTGCGGAGGTCAAGGAACACATTTGGCCTTATCTAGATTTCAGAAGTTTCAGTTGTTCGAGACCGTTCCTTTACATCTATTATAATATAATGATCTAATATTTATGTATTATGTATTTTAAACATTATGTCTAGTTATAACCTTTGAATGAGAAAATAAAATTTAGCGTGTAGAGATTTTGGATTTATTTGTGTATTAACTATTTAATTTATTTTTTAATTGTTAATTGAAATTTTTATCTCCATTTTAATTGCATAAAAAAGTATAATTTTCTATATCTTTTTATAGTGCTACGCGGTGTTCGTAGCATGCGGCTTAACATAAATTTGCATTTGTAAACCGCATAGAAAAGTTTATTGACTAAACATTAGACAACTGTCTAAATGTATTGTTTTAATTAGAAATATTAGTCTTTATAATCTAAAATATAAGTTTAATAGATTATTTCTTACGAATGAAAATAAAAAACCATATTATTCGATGGCTACTTGAGTGCGTACTTTTTTCATAAATTTAAAGGATAACTTATCCGGAAAAACAATATAGAGTCTATGCCACCCTGTAAACGTTCAATGTGACGTTTAGCTATTTTATCAGGTTACGGAAATGCGGGCTATGACCGTCTGCGAATATATTTAGCCGCAAAACGATACGACTTCGTATTTTAATCTATATTTAGCATTTGTGTGGTTGGGAATTTCACACTAATTTAGTAGTATGATTTTGTACATGCAAATTAGAATTTATTAAACTTGTGTACGGAATAATTTTTCCCTAAATGATAATGTAGTACTTGTTTTTTGTAAATTTAGACCTACTTATTAGTCTACGGTTTACTAGGTTATTCTAAGTTCTTGACTCTGGCAAGTTTTATGTGACTCACCAACTATCGATTTTTTGTCTGAATACACGTGGTATTCACATTGAATCCCGGTCACATTTCTTAGTAACATCGTAGATGGTAATTAGTGAAAATTAACTCGATTTTAGTCTTCAAAAAAGTCCTATTGGAGATTTTAACGCAAACGTTTTGTAGGATTACATAAAATGGTTTGAGACGTTGTTGATTTAAAAAAATAGTCACTTAAAATGGAAATAAACAAGAACAGTTTACCATTCGTCTGTGAATTTCAAATGAAATGTGAGAATTAGAATTATACAAATGTAATAAGGAAATAGTGTTGAAAACGTTATACATTCATCTGAAATCGTTACCTGCATGTAGAATTTGTGAAACACATAACACGCGACTGAAAGCATAGTTTTTATGTGTTACATAATTTCAACTAAATCCGTGGCACGCTTGAAAATGCCACATTTCGGCTGTAAGAAGGCATGCCAATTGGTAGTTTGTTTCGTGAACAAATCACGCGAATTAGTAGACAATTTTTTTTTGATACTATACGTTTTATAATAAATCTGTCGTATTTAAAATGCTGAACTAGTTTTAGTAGTCTCTGAGTATAAATTTGTCATTTAATCACCACTAAGGGTGATTTAGTGACAATTATACGAACCCAAGTAAATCTATAGCCGTGAGTTTTTGACACCAAAATCTTTGTATAAAATATATCGTCATCTCTGACAAAAAAAACCAGAGATAACTGTATATTGTAATCGGAGATTTTAGTCTCAGAAACTCATAGTAAGCATTTAGATTTCTAATTAATACGAAAAGCCTTAAATTACATGTTAATTTGAAAGAAGTTTTGATTATGATAAATATGGAAAAATACAAGATATAATTACAGATGTACATTTACTGTTATTGTTCTACAAAAATGATTAAATGCGCAGAAATTATTCCGCGCCAGTTTCAACGTATCTGGAACATCTTTATTGTATTAATATTTAATTATGTGCATAATTGTAACAAACTAACGGTAAAACTAATCAATATTAATGAGAATTATTGTTAACTCGTGTAGCTTTGGATTTAACATAAATCCTTCTATTTCGTATCCTTTTCAGTAATAAAGGTTTGGATTTGTTTACGAAATGAACATAAATTTTTGTTTGATCAGTACACACTCAAGGGGGAAAATAGAGTTTTTAATATAGCGGCATATAAAATCCGGAGGGAATTTAATTACTCATTTTTATACGATTAATGCAGGACATAGCTTTCAATTTTTTTTTAAATTTACTACCATTTAGTCGGCATTGTTAACTATTAACGGTCGATAATAAGGCAAATTATAACGACGAAATGTTCGTAATTTTTGTAAATATCCATTAGACTAGAATAGGAGACTAGTTATGGCGCCCTAGGGCTAAGGGTAGAGGCCGAGGGTGCCCCCCATCGCGTGCCATACACCCTCATTAGCATTGCCATAGGAAGTCTGCGATTACGTTCGCCCAGACAGACGCACAACCCTATATTGACGCATTTAGTATACGCCATTATAAAGAATGCGATATCACGCGTCCTTCGTCTGACCCTCGGGATATATGTACCTTACCTTGCTCTACTTATTAAGGCCTTTTTACGTCCAAATATTGTTAAAAAAGAAATTAGAACGATTAAAAGATAACCCTGTACTTTAACCTTTAAGGTACAATATTTCACATTTATATGGCTCTTTATACTTATATTGTTAGCTTCAATATTTATCTAGTCTAATTTTCGTGGTTGTAATAATAATTCGTGGTTAACATTGATAAAGATTTTGGTGGTATTCGAAATTCAAAATTCATTCTATTTGCATTCAATTATGAAACGTCGAGAGCTAATTGGATCTCGAATTACTGATGTTGAAGTTATATCTGTTTATTATTGAGTGCTTCCAAGTTATACGCCTTATTGTTGTACACAAGTACTGTAAGAATATAAAACGATAAAGAGCTATGTCTTATAACATCGGTGGTAAAAGGAATAATTGCTTTTAATATAAATTTATTATACACAATTTTATGTTCACATTTACAGGCAATGACCAACATTTTAATGATGTATATCGAAGCAAGAACAAACATAAAGGCTTTGGACAACAAAACTGAGACACGACTATAAATTAGACGGAGGTTTATGTCCGACACAACAAAGTCGATCTATGTAATGGTCGTCAATAAAGTGACGTTTACTGTAACTAAGCGCCGCAGCCGCTCATTTCTATCGTTGATCTACGGCGATAGCTACAATGCTATTAGGGGAAAACATTGTATTTCTGGGGCACAATTGTTTATATTTCTCCTTATTACACACGTACTTGTGTTATTCTATCCCACTTCTTTTATTCATTCTTTCTTTATTTATATTTATTTTATAGTTTAACTATAAATACAGTCAGTGACCGAGAGTTTTTGATAATCTTTGTATAAAACATATCGTCATCCCTGTCATTATCTTTAACAAAACAGTGATGCTTTAAACGGATATTTTGGTCTCAGAAACCCAGTCTGTTTAAAGTTCTAAACAAAAGTTTGCACTTTTGAAAGTTTCCTCCATTGTAGTGTTACTTGAATGCTTATTTACTTGAACAAAAACGTCATAAGTAATTAGCTATTATTTACATGACTTTGTAGAGGAGCTATGTCTGTATCTTATAATAACTTTTATTCAAGAGGCGGTTTAAAATGTGAAGTTTTGAAAAGTAATGGATTTAAAAATAACCTCACATATCGAAGTTGAAGTTCCATTAGTCACTTAGAAATAGTAGTTGATATAAAACACGTCGTGTTTTATTAATATTTATAATAAGTTATCGCTTAGTTATTGAAACTGGCATGTCAAGGTCTGTCGACACTAAAGTAAAAGCAAAACAAGCTTCTTCAGTCGTTCATGTGAAAAGAAAGTACGAATTTATTTTATTTCTACGTTATTAATATTGATCTTTATCGTTGTTTGTCGTTTTGACATAATTAATTTTAAAAAAAAGTTGTTTATGTGAAGTTTGCTGTTAAAGACTAACCGTAGTATTTCACTGCTGAATCTTTTACATAATTTTTTCCAAGGTAATGAATGTGATAATCATGTTTTTGTTTGACTGATAGTGGAAACACTTTTAAACAGATAATCTATTGTTTTCTCATTTAATTGCAAAGTTGAAAAATATTAATACGAAATTAATAGAATTCATAATCAAGTACTAAAAGTCAATTATTATAGAAATAACATATCTGGAATGAATTTTAACGACTAAATTCTAGCTAGGCAGTCGGCAGTCACGCCTTCGAGTCGTAATGGGCATACTTTGCGCCTCGGAGCATACCTCTGTCTGTTCTTTGTACAGAAACGACTTCTATGGAAGTTGTACGCATACTTTATGGTGTGGATAGTTACTCAATTAACAGAACTACTATTTTATTAATAGCAGAAGTGGAATTTATACATATGTCAACGTAGGCATCGTGGTCAGACATAACAATTTATTTTCGCGTCCAAATTGTTGTTATGGACTTTGCTGTACTATTAAATTACTTTTAAATTAAAATAAGGTTGGAAAATTATATTATTTCGATAAATACTCGTTGGAATAATATAATTTTCGAACCGTACAAGGAAGATGTCGAAACCTTGTAATGGTAAAACATCTCATTAAGTTATTAATTAAATTATAGTGTAGATATTAAAAAAAAAATTAAATGCAATTGAAAATGTAATTATACTTTTAAACTTGTTACTACAATTTTTTCGACAATTTAGGTAATTTTAATCTTTAAACGTTATATAAAATTAATATTGAAAAGTGAGTGCGCATTTAAAAGTAATCGAACCTAGAAAGTAATAATTAACGTTTTTAATTTAACTTTAAGCCTACATTAAATAAAGCTTTAATAATCAAAAGGAAAGCAAACAGCGTGACACAAACTTCAATTACAATTTTCATTACGCATTATAAAATTATATTTGCACAGACTTTCATTTTATGCAATATTTAATTGCTTAATATATAGGCAGATATTATAACTTTCACTTTACCTGTGTTAGTTTTAGTGCTTGCAAGTGCGTCTTGTAGTATTAGTAAACACTACAACAAACTCTTTGAAGTATTTGCACAGCATTCACACTTTATAAACGTTGACAAAGCAAATAAAATAATATATGCGAAAGTTTTAAGTATTATAGTATGTTTTCTTAGCTCATTTAAATGTTCTTTTTTTAGTCGTAGTTATATCGTTACTGCAATGCAATAACTTTTTACGAAAAAAAATATCACGCTGTACTAATATATATTTTTTTCTTAAAATGTACTGGCCATTAATAATGGACGCTTTTGTTTTATTTAATAGCATCAATTAATTAACGCTAATGAAATTATTGTAATTATTAAAAGCTTTGATGGAAGAGCTTTGAAGAAAAAATATTTTGAATTAAGTTGTTTTTTTTACTAAATGAACCAAATCAACTATAGACGTAGTACTCAATGTTTTTATGGCGCCATCTATCATGATTTATACAAAGTCGATTGAGATACATCCGCATTATGGCAGCGTTAGAAAAATGTAGGGTTAACTGAAGATTGCCTATAGTTTACTGTCGCATATTATGACGTAATATTGACAGAATGTCCAGTTTAACAATTTTAGTTAAGATTTCCACTGACAAAACATTCATAAAAATATATTGATATCCCTCTCATTCTGTCTGAAAAAAATGCGATGGACTGCAGTCCAACGGTTAGATTGACAGCATGGTAAGACTTCGTGCAACCACTTAAGCTATGAATATTTCAACTTGCCCACTCCGAACTTTGCAAGAAATGGGGTTGGCTTCAGACATTAATAAAATAGTAAAGGAGTAACGATTGCTACTGTGTTTATGCTGTTATTACATGTTATTTGTTTGCATTACAAAATGTAATGATTTCATAAAAGAAAAGTCTTTTCTTTTAGTTAGTTTTATCTTTTTATTTCTTAACAATTCTGCCAATCAAACCGCTTGCTAGTATCACTAGGCACAATTTTTATTAAGTCACTATTTTTTTTTTACCTGGCCGATTTAATTCAAAAAATTAAGCTATATAGTGTTGATGTGTGAGAAATATATTTTGTCAACCATCGTTAAAACTATAGTTAAATCAAACGCAACAAAACGACGAAATTACCCGATCATGCATAAAGATGAAGTTCCAATGGAACTTGGTATAGCAGCCGTACAATCTACACAGTACACAGTTATACTACAATTATTATAAATACATATTATATGAAGTATAATATTACTATACTTTATTAATTTATTGGTTCATATTAATTGCCTGTTATTCTATGTCTTATTTCGCGGCATAATGTGATTCTAAAAGATAGAAAACAATTTCGTTAGCGTGCTCGAGTTCATTTAACAGCGCCATCTGTGATATTTCATGCGACAAATTGAGATTGATCGCTTCATTGTCCCTTCATTGCGGTAATAGAATAAATAGGTCCCAATCGATACTAGAAGCGCGTATCGATTAAATTGTCTTAACTGATACGGCTTCTGTGTAATTAGGAGCACGATCATTCGATTACTTTTTAAGATAACGATTCATAGGATAATGATATTAAATCGATATTCATTTTAAAACGTACGTTCATCTCTTTTCAATTAAAACGATTGTGGCTGTGAGATTAAGTGAATATAATGTATGAAGTGACTTAAAGTATGCTTGATTTCTTTTTGCGCAGGATAAAAAGGTTAAAAACCAGTTCCATGATTTCTTTAGAAGGGCGAGCAATAATGCGCTTAACGTGGGGAAAAGTAAACTGCGTGTGCGCACTGATTGATGATTGAGGCAATTACAGCTTTTACACATTTAATTTTTTTGGCTTATGTATGTTTTTAATTGTGACATATAAAGATTGATGTGTCGCCTCAAATCCTTTCCCTGTTATTTATATATTGAATCTTCTTTATAATTGTTTTATTTTGTATGTATGATACCTGAAATAATAGATGTTATCAGTTGCCAGTGACTTCGTCTGTGCGGAATTTAAAAAAAAAGTAATAAATAAGGCCTAAGTCACATGGGCATAGCGTAGTAGTAGTTTCGGAGCCTGGTCAATGCAAACAATCAATTTTTCTATATGGAACGTTATGTATAGATGATGAATGTATATGGAAGTCTAAGCTGGTGTGAGACACCACATGGAGTGGGAACAGGAAAGACAAAAATAGTCTAAACCGCAACCGCTTTTTTACTATTTTAGTAAAATCGATACAAATATTGCGACACATGATGTATACAGACAAATTATGCGAATGTTTGGATGGATTCATGGATGTTTATTTGAAGGTATATCGAGAACGGCTTATGGATCTCGCTAAAATTTGACATAGATGTAGAACATAGTCTGGAAGAACACGTAGGCGGCTACTATTTAAGATTTTTTCAATACTCACGGACGGAGTCGGGCGACAATTTATAATGAAATAAATCCAGCTATTACTGTTTATGTCAAGGAGTTGTCATAAATTCGATTAGGGCCGTTCTCCACAACGTCGTAGTTTATCATTGGGACGTTTCGGCAGCGCCACGCGATCCAATGCGAATTGTAAATTAACTTAAGTCCGCAATGCTACCACGTCACGTCACTACCGACCTAGTTTCGTTTAAAGATTTACGTGAGTATAGCTTATGGTTTTGCCTTTAGGGAATTTAATTTAAGAAAAGGAATAAAAGTTGAACCATTCGTGTTGTTGGTTTTTTTATAAAGAAATTAATATGCGTTATAATGTTGTCTACATTGTGATGTTGCGAAATATTGCACCGTTGCACTAATTTTAGTGTAAATGCATCGTTTGCAATTCAGCGTAATTTGAAACAGTTAAAATTTAACATAACTTATTAGTGTAATATAAGACATGTGCTGATGTTGTTATGTTGCAATTATATTATTGCAGTTGCCCACGACTTCGTCCGCGCCAAATAAAAAAATCTAGCATAATATAGTCTATATATTCCGGGGATAGGGAAGCCTCCCAACAGTTAAAGTATTTTCCATATAGGTTCAGTAGTTTCGGAGACTCCTAAATGCAAACAAGAAATCAATCAAATCTTTCCTCTTTATAATATTATGGATATAGATTATTTGTATAAAAGATTGATGTGATAATTAAGAATCAAAAGTACTAAACAGGAAAACTCGTTTACTCCATTAGTGATTTATTTTGGTCCTCTTAGCGTACATTCGCATTTACCGGGTTTATTTAGTAAATGTACACATAATTGTAAGGAAAAATGTGTATTGTTTAAACAGAGTTCAAGTTCATTTTGTTATGTTGGAAATAACACGCACAAGGATATACTGATTAATGTAAGTAAATAATATAAATTAATTATTTCAAATTGCGTCGCTTCTAGTCGTTAATTTTTATCTCGGTCAGACGTTAGAAGGATTGTACTTGTTTTTCAAGTTAAATTTAGATTAGTGTTTACTGTAGTGTCGAAAAAAATCTTTTAAATCATATTGCCATCATACTCATTCTCTAGAAAAAAACAAAGACAAGTATACGTGTCAAGCCAGGTAGTGCTATTTTATAAGAGTAAAGTATTGTTGTTTTATGAAAAAACCCACATTGACCTATAAACTGAAGCAACGACAACTTAAGAAAAGTTTCGTTGTAAGGCCATTGGTATTGTTCACGTTCTTATTTATGCATAGTGTTTTAAAGCGGGTATTAGAGCAGGCGTGATCGCGGAGCGCATCGAGCGTTCCGTTATGCGCTTGCGCAGTGTTTTTTTTTGACGCCGAGTGATTATCACCGGCCCGTTACAGAGCACGCGCGCATGCACTGGCTGGCAACTACAGCCAGTTGTCTCGCGCCATGGCTCATCATAATTATAGCAATCATTGACAGCTAGTGTACGTTTGCCGGGATGTTTGAATTACTGGTTGTCATGTCTTGTATCTTGTGTGTGCTATTTGTCTATAATTGTTATTATAATTATCGTTGTGATTGCTTTTTGTTTTAAGATTAAGACTTATCTTTTGTAGTTGTAGTTGAAGACAAATTGCTATTTTCAATATAAAATTTTACGATTCATAAAGTTTTTCTAAAAATGAAGCGCTTACATTATACTAGGTTTACCGCAAATTTAATAAATTAAAATATGAATATCATCACGCCTAACAATAGAATGCTTTCTAAAAAAAATTAAAAATACAAAAACCTAACCATCAAAATATAATATAATAGCGCTCTTTTTATTGCTCATTGAAATGACAAAAGCAATTTCGCTTTCACAAACTTTTTAATTTTATAACGGTAGCTAAAGCTATAGGAAGCGGGTCACTTGCGGCACCGTACTAAATGTACGAGCACTTCCGGAGACCTTGGTTTGTTTATGAACAATGTGCATGTAATTTAGCTGTTTAATAGCTAAATTAAACCAAATCGGGATATGTCATTTATTTTAGGTAGTAGTAGTTATATTAGTATTTGGTATGCCAGAATGTTTTTATTTTTAGGATTAACGTCAAAAGTATTGAAGGGGACGGACACAATCCGTTAAACGACTAGCAGTCGCCCACGGTTCCGTTTGTGGAATTAAAACAAAATAATTAGTAACCTATGTGTTCTTCCTGGCTATGTTTTACATCTATGCCAAATTTCAGCTAGATCCGTGCAGCCACTCTGGAGATCCTTTCTAACAAACATCCAACCATCCATCCATCGATACATCCATCCAAAAAATCGCATTTATAATATGTGTAAAAGTAAGGTAAAAGGTGAATTTAAAGCTGTAGAGGCAGAGAAACAATTGCGCTAAACATATTTTGCATTTTAACATTATAAAAATAGTTCGTCTATCTAAATAATTTAGGGCTAAGTAAGAATTAAGTATAAGTATAAGTATTAAGTAAGAAAAATTTGTGTCACGATTTGAATTACTGAAGAGTAATCAAATAATACGTCACTTTAGTGTTTACCCATTGGCGCTTGATGATTGCTGTAACAGTAACTTTGTAAGCACAATAGCGGCGGTTTGCTGCTTCACCGATTGTTCTCTAGAATTATGAAATCTGTTAAGGCTGTCGTCGCATCAATGTTTTCCCACGTGCTAATGGAAAAAAGATGAGCATAGCAGTTGTCCACTCGAGAGCAACGGTATTTTGTGACGTTACCTTGATTGTTTTAGACTTGAGCTTGCCTAGATGAAACGAAAACGTTTTGTTATCGTCATTTTTTGAATTTATAGCCAACTAGCGGTCGCCCTCGACTCCGTCTGCGCGGAGTTAAAAAAATACTTATTGAGTAGCCCTTGTTTTCTTCCAGACTATGTTTTACATCTGTGCTAAATTTCATCAAGATCCGTTGAGTCGTTCCGGATATATCTTCAAACAAACATCCATCCTTCTATCTAAACATTCGTATTTATAATATTGTAAGATTTGAGTTTGTTCAGTTTCATATTATATTATTACAATGATCATTGCTCCATTTTAAGGCTTCCTTTACGTTTAATTGTATCTATACAACTTAATTGCTTTTAATTTTGTATAGTATTGTGAATAATAATTAGGTTTCTTAAAATATTGGTACCCCTTTTGAGATTTATACACCCGGTGAAGGTTACAGAACAAAATATATTAATCGTACCCAAACTTCATTAAAAACAACTCTTTATCGTCTCCATCAGGCACGCAGTTGGTTCGTTACCGGACTTTCAATCCTTTATTAAGCCTCGAACTTTCTTTACACCTTTCTAAAGATAGAAGATATTAATCCTTTTAAGGACGAAATTTCTTATGAAATACTCTTTAAAGCTAAAAAAATCTTTCGATATTTTGACAGATTGACAAAATGGAAAAGGTAAATTTTATTTTTATTTTTTTGAAGGGTTAACTATAATTAAGTCTCGAATGAAGACGTATTGTTGCAGTTAAAACATTAAAGAAAAACCACAGAGAAGAAACAAGAAATTAAAATATAGTTAACACTTGCATTATGTTCCTAATGTTAAATCTTGTGCTTGGATTTCCACTTTCGAAGCACAAAACGTAAAGTGCATAAGACTCATCCGTCGTGCATATAAATATTGTCATAGTTGAGTGCAGAGATATACGTTCCGACACGTATATGTTACGTTTAAATGACGCTGTTATATATTTAATTAAGTGGAAACAGCACTATTAACATTCTTGAAGAGTTTCTCTTAAGTAAAATTTGATTCGCTTCAAACTAATAGGACCTGTTTGTTTATCGAACGTCGTAACATTTCAAGTTTAATGAGGTATTGTCTACAAATAGTTGGGCGCGAATAGACATGCAATATGCATAGTTAATGACCGTATAAATCGTTAATGTTGACTAGCATTTGATAGATTAATTGATTCATTATAATTTAATATATTACTTATAAAGCTATTAAGTATTAAGTTTGAAATGAGGAGTTATAGAGTGTATTATTCAGATTGAAATGTTTGATAATTCTTACCTAATCATTGACTAGTTGTCGCCCGCGACTCCCTCCGCGCGGAAATAAAAAATAAAATTACATGAGTAATTTAAGTGTTTTCCAGACTATATTCTACATCGATGCCTAATTTCATCATTACTAGCTGTCGCCCGCGACTACATCCGCGTGGTATTAAAAAACTATTCTTCGAGACTATGTTCCATTTGTATGCCAAATTTAATCGAGATCCGTTAGGCCGTTCCGTAGATACCTTCAATCATAATTCATCCATCCATTCATTCAAATATTGGCATTTATAATATTTGTAAGACGAACGCTTCCAAAATCGTTAAGTACATACAAATAAAGACAGAACTACAAAGATAACAATATAGAGATAAAAGATCAAATTATTTATGCAGTGTTTATGTTATGTCGATGCATATTCGATATATGCATTCAGACAACAATAAATTTCAATTCGTTGCAAATCTCTTTTCAATGCGACGCGTGCAATCAAGATGCATATCTGTGTTGTGTAGCGAAATGTGTAAATTGTGTTTGACATATTGCTAAAGGGAAAATGTGATAGTTTTTTTTTCAATTTATGCATGTTTGAATAGCCAGTGCTTTTTTGTGAGATGTATGAATAGAATATGGACACATTTAGAATACGTTTTATAATGAACATTAACTAGAAATTTTTATTTGCGTTCAACAATGAACAATTGTTGGAAAGCAAAAAGTTTTAATATTGTGTAGAGATGTTATGCACTAATACTTAATTAACAATTATTGAATGTGCATGCGGAACCAGATATGGTTTAGAGTTATTTTCTGGTTTTTAGTTTTGACGTTGAAATATTTCGACTTCGTTTAAATTGGATTAAACAAATATTTGGATTAAAAAATTAATTAGTTTTTATGTCCCACATATCGAAATGTTTCCTCATGATGCGTCCTGTCATGCCCGAATTGTGTTTAGTTCCCAGTTCATTGAACTCTGCCGTGAGCTCGGGGAAGGTTGTTAATTCTATTTTAACTTTTAGGATCGACGTTTCCCGACGCTTAATAGCGCAACGCACACATAGATTTACGCCTCGCGTGTAAACAAAGACCGTAATGTATTTCATGTAACAGACTGACGCATGCTTTATATTTAGTTTATTTGTATAAAGGATTAGTTTATAAACCTAATACTTGAATGTTGTAAGTAAAAACTATTTTAATGTTGAAATATTATAAATATTAATAAGTTTTAGTTTGTTTATAGCAAGAGAACTGATTAACTTTATAGAAAAATGATTCTTTAGATTTGGAATATTTTGATCCGTGATAAAAATTATGACGTTATTAATTACTATTGCCACTATTGTAGTTGAGTATAGAAGAATCAGATGTAAAATTTTCTTCGAGTCTTAACAGGATCTTAAGATAGAGTTGGCAATTTTATGAAGGTTTAAGTATCGATACGATAACACAAGCAAGAATTCTGTGAGTTTTTATGTAATAGTCAAAAAAGGTCGATAAAAGAAGGAATATTATTAGTTGATCATTACAATTGTAAGATAACATTGTAAGCTGTTGGCGGCTTACATTAGTAGGTACATTGTTTTTGTAATGCTTCACCTACTGTCGATGGAATGTGTTAATGCGCACTCATTCGATTAATTTCAAATACTTTTAAAGCAATGTGTTGCTATCAACTATTTTATTTAATTCTATATTTTTTTAATTGTGACTAATTAATTAATGAAAAATTAGGTAAATTTGTAAATAACCAATACACTTTTATCTAAGATTTAGTCAATGGTTGTTACCATCTTCTTATATTTTAGTATCATTGATGTATTTTCTAAATTACATTGGTGATGATCTTGCGTTAGTTAATTAATGCATAAGATAATAAAAAAAGTTTTTAGATCAATTTTGAGATCGGCCCTCTGACATCTTATATACCCGAATAATTTATCGCCGTATTTTCAGAACCCAGTCTGATGTTATATTATTGAACCAAACGTTCTTGACCAGCTGGTATCCTTCTGGGTGATAAATTTATACATAAATATATTTATTGTGCAACAAATGCTTTCCCACTGATTTATTGCTCAATAAAGATATCTAGGTGTTAAATATCAGAGTCGGAGAGCGGTGGGCAAGTAGATGGGTTCTGATTTACTGCGCACGATCCTACCAGCCACAGACCTATGCAGTCAGATGTACTAACTCATCCGTCGCCTGTGGTCTTTTGAAATAGACTGGTAGTTTACGCGAATAAATGCGTGTGTAGGTGATATGTTGTTTATTATTTGTCTATGGTTTATCGCTTGCATAAATATTAAGTATATTCGGATTAGACGGACGGACCGATGGTCAGAAAGCCGACTCTATATTCTTGTATATAGTAAGATTTTGAATTAGTGTTATCTAGTTTTAACTTCAAATCCAGTATGAATAGAATATAAGAAACTAAGCTAAAACATTAATACACTTCGCATTTTGAAATCTGTCGATGCAAAAACGTCGACACCAGCAAAAACGACTATAAAACGTAATGTTCATTTCACACCGCGTTACGCCGATGTCGGGAAAAAAATCATAATAACATCTCATTTGGACATGTTTACGTTCAGTCGAACGCATCAATCTAACTGTGCTCGATGTACGTGACAGATAGTTTGGCCGCTTTGTAATCGAGCCGGTGCTATCTCGCAGATCATCGTTCTCGAGGCGAGCACACCTGTAAATTTAGAGGCGGCATGCGCTCACGACTCTACGTCCGTTAACTCTTAGTTTATTAGTACACGATCACTTTCCCTGGCTGTTTAAAGAATTTTATTGGAATATCGTCAAGTGTTGACGTTATCTACGTAAATTTTGATGTATACTCAATGGCGATAGTTTATCAAGTACATACGTATTTGTCACGAAAAATTGTCATGGATTAGCTGAATTTAATTTAGTTTATGTACCTATGTAGGTTAAAAGTATTTAGGACATTTTATGTGTGTATCAAATTGCAAGCACATGTAATATTGGAAGATTGATTTTTGATACCGATAGTATACTCGTATCTATAACAATCAATATTTGCAAACTTATTTTTTTTATCGCAATTTTGATAAGAATTTTACAAACTAGGTAGAGTATTGACCTGCAGGTGTTTTTTGAATTATTTTTTACTTTATCTGCTGTTTTAATTAACGTTACTACAAAGTGTAGCCCGGGTACTAAGATCGACACTACTGGTCACCCAATGCTGATCCTTGAAACTGTTGATATTGACTGCTCAAAGCAGCCCGACAGTGTCCTTTAGCTACCACTTTAATTTTTAATAGCGGCCTTAATTAAAAAAGGCAAAAGTCAGTCTAGTATTTCTGCCGTCACATAAATGAATATTTATGATAATAGTGAACTGTAATTCACTTTGAACGACATCGCTTAAAATTAGCAGGAACGTTTACCAAAACAAAGCTTGTTTGTCCTGTCCTGTTTAATTGTTTAATCGTTGCCGATCAATGTATTGTAAAACTTCCGTAATTAAAGTATTGTTTGTAATTTCGTACGAATGTTGAGGCGGGCCTTGACATATTAGTTATTTTTAACGATGTTACCTATAGCGAGGTGGTTACTGATTTGGCTCGTTCGTCGTTTGCTTATGTGGATTCTAAGGAGATATTTGTTGTTGGAGCGTGTTATAAAACAATGAAGTGTGATGACTCAATGTTTATAATCTGTGATTTATTGTTGCGCGAAGTGTTACAAATTTGATGATGTCTTATGTCTTTAGAATAACAGGTACGTAGATATGATGTGATGTGATTAATCTATTACGCTATTCATTTTTTTTTATCACTTAAAGGAAAAACTTTTGAAATTTTTACATTTTACAATTCAGAGAGTTTTAATAAAATTGTTTGTGTCTACACTGATCGTAACAACTTAAAATTAATGATTTTTAATGACAATAATTATTTATATACATAAATGAGAATATTGTACCAATTATTTATTCTTTGTTCAAATTTAATTAAAATACATAAGCGTTGAAGGAATCAATATAAATTAGTCCGTGCGTGTTTTATTATGTCGGGCAATGCAAAATTCCTAGTAAAGCGCAAAGTTTGTTCAAATATTTGTAGAGATATGTCGATATGGCAAACATCGTGATGTGTGCGTTGCGCCGCGTTATCGCTAATATCACGCAATTCGATCCAGTGTAACACGAGATAGTTTCTACATACATTTTGTACTTGCATATATTTATTACCCGCATATCTGTACACTGCATTCCATTTTGTAGAGTTTCACGGAGATTTGTAGGTCTGCTTCGTAGTTTTGAGACGATGTCATTTTGTTTTACAATAATAATAATAATTTTTGGGATATGTCAGAAATAGGAAACTACAATTCAAAATACTTTCAAAACGAAGAGGCCGTTGTTGGAAATACTTTTTGCATCTTTGAAAGTGTAAAAATGAATACACATGGTTCTTGAAAGTATTATTCTGCTACATACCCATTATTTCTACAATATTGTATACAGTGTTGTTAGTAATCGTTTTTTCTTTATCTTCTCGTTGCATGTTTGTTTCTCGCACGAATTAATTATACATTTATATTGTATGTTCAGGAAAGCGGAACAATTTTACATGGATTTTTAAACATAAATTGTAACAAAATAAATTGTTAATATGTAATTAAGTCTTAACTTAGGTTTCGTGGGCATTAAGGTAGTTCCCTAGTGTAAATGTAGTATGTAGAATTAATACTTAGGGATTGCTTATATAACTTAATGTACTCTGGGTGTGGTATGTGAAGTCCTTAGCAACGATGGATTGATGAATAGCTATAATGATGCCCATTAGAGAAAGTATAAGTAATAAACGATGTACAGTGGCTATTACATTTTTTCCCACGCTTCTATAGATTGTTAAACTAATTTTAAAATATCAAAGGTATTATAACTTTAGTCCTTTCAAATAAAATAATTTAACGAAGAAGAAAAAATCAACAGCACATTATGTTATTATTTAGGAAATATATAATAAGTTCTTTATCTTATCTTTATAGATTAAGAATATATTTTGCATTTCATTTTCTTTTTTTTTCTTTTTTTTATTGTTTGTTTTTACTTGAAATCTACCCTAAAGAACTTGTTTAGTGAAGTCTTAACGAATTTAAGCGCGATAGTTATTACTTAATTTAATTTGAAAATTACTAAAATAGTTTTTTCATTAGTTTGCGCTACCATAGACAGTAGGTGTTGGTGCCAAGGCTGCGGTTTTTAAAAATACCTCGAGTTCATTGGACATAATATTGTGGTTATGTGACCCTAATTGTGGCCTCGGACCCTTGCAATGTGCTATTGAAATCGTGATAGAATTTGCCCACTAGATTTTATTTTGTTCAGCAATTTGTGTTTTTAAAATTCAAATAGCCGACGAGATTCTTAATATAAGTAGAAAATTATTAACCGGAATAGCTTTGACATTTATATGAGTTTAGAATTGTAATAATGCCGTTAACAAGAAAATGTAGAGCAACAAATAAGATTATAACCCAATGTATTATAGTTTTCAAAGCAACCTTATACCTCATTTGAAATTGTAAAGCACTAAATTGAAGGCTATTGAAAGTCGAATATGAATAGCAATGCCTTCGATCTGCTTTCAGTGTCTTCAGAAAGGTGAAATAGCCTTTATATAATTTCTGCTCCGTAGCGTAATTTCCTTTGACGGAATAAATTTGTGAATCTAGTTAATGTGAGGTAAATCGTGGTTTAGATTTTTCATAATTAAATTTGTTTTATTGAAATTTCTACGTTCTTAAAACTAACTGATACCAGAATCTTTCGAGGTCGGTATTGATAAATTTTATTTTGGTAAGGAATGATTAATATTGCTAATATTATAAATGCCTATGTTTGGATGGATGGATGGATATTTGTTTGAAGGTATCTCGCAACGGCTCAACGGATTTTGATGAAATTTTGCACAGATATAGTCTGGAAGGACACATGGGATAATAAAGTTTTTTTTTAATTCTACGCGGACGGTGTCGCGGGCGACAACTCGTATATTAAATTAGGTTTTTTTACATGGTTACAAAATCTATGATTTCTCATATTGTTATGTACGTGCATGTAATGCCTCATATAACCATGATAAGCGTAGAACAAAATTATCAGAGCAAAGGGTACGAGTGCTGCGTACAGCACAGCGCACATGGTGTTCATTGTCTAGTATGAATGAGCCCATTTAAAAATCAAAAGGCATTGTTCTCATTTTAGGTCTTATATAAGGCTTGGTGTTAGTTCCGATAATACGACTGTTGTGCGTTTCAATGGACGATTTTTGTTGATTTTGTTGTTGCGGTGCGCGCCTTTTGTTTTGCGTTTCGTAATATTATAATTGGTGTATTTAATAAATGCAGAATCTAACTTATACGTACCTCATGGTATTAAAAATTAAATAAACAATTAAAATTTCAAAAATAATACATTAACATTGTGTATTTTAAATAATCATTGATTTTATTTAATATCGAAGTATTTTATACCAAACATTATTGAAAAATATACTCGTATAGTATTTTATTATCTGTGGTAGTTTAATTTTAAGTAAATAGTTTTTTTAAATCTATTTTCAAAGTTCTCATAATTCTAAAGTCTGAACATGCGTTATACAAATTGCATTCACGTTCGACTATCCTATTATTAAGAATACAGATAGAGGCAAAATTGAAGAGTTGACCGATTGTGTAATAATCATGTTTCAATTATTGTAAAATGAATTGGGACGTCTACGTGAAAGTACTCGCAAGCAAATTGCCTGTGATAGATGCATCGTCATCACAAGATTGATTCCACATCGCATCGTTCAATCGTTTAGTTTACGTAATAGCCAATTTAAGATGGAAATATCTCAAAATACACCCGACCGTACTAACGTTGTGAAATTAAATCACGTATTGATGTCAAAGTTTTTATAATATAATAATGATAATTTATTGAAGTGATGATGAAAATCAATTTCACGGAAAATATAATATAATATAAATTCAGTACTAATACATTACTAGAGCTTTTATTTATTTTATTAATATAATTTGTATTAGGTAACCATTATGCTCGCGAGGTTTAATAAAGGTTTATCCGAACAAGACTAAGCTTTCTATAAAGATGCGAAATACTCCTTCAACTGTTATACAGAAACGAGTTAAAGGGATTTTTTACACGGATTCGACCTATTGTTCTAGAGAATAAAATTAAATTTACCTTTTAGACTCATTATAATGATAAACTCGATAGGTCAATTTTACCCGTGTCTTATTAACATAACAATGAGCTATGATAATAGAAATCAAAACATAGGTAAAACACATTTCGACATTGATGGGTGGGTCTAGACAGATGTCCATCATTTTAACTATGATAATCATCTTAATGGAAGAGATACTTTTGCAGAGTATCTTCGGAGTAACAAAGATATAAATCAATGAAAGAACATACCTCTTCCGCTTATTGTTCATGGTTATAACGATCGCTATTGTCTTCAAAACATACCGAAATTTGAATGGATTTGAATGGATCAACCACAATTCGATGTCTGAAGTATCATTGTTTGTTTTAACCTAACGGATATGATATGTTCCATTTCAGTGACTTGATAACATCTCAAAGGGCTTTTGTTTTAAGTTAAAATATTTAGCTCATATAGCTAAGATTACATACACATGTAATCTTAGCTATATGATCTTAGATATACATGTAGAAATGCGATTTTAAACTAATAAAGGTAATAAAAATGTCAAGGCAAAATATGAAAGAATTCAATAAGAAAATTGGAGCATCTGTTTTGTTACTTTTTAAAGAATGTACTAATGGAAAAAATAAAGTTCCCACAATTAAGCTTCGTGATTAATTTAAATTGTAGGTCATTTATTGAATTCCAATTATTTGTTGTTTACTTATTACTTTCACAAAAAAATTGTATAATATGTGTACACCTTTCTTTTATTTATCCATTTTTTGTACAGAAATATCGCGATATGAATTTATTACGTTCAACCAATTAATTGCGTAAACACAGAATACCGGTTATTATTATAATAAAATGTTAAATTTTTTATAATTATTAAAAACAAATTTCTTCACCAAAACTTGTATTTGAGAACTTTTTTTGAAAGCAAGATTTGCTTAAATAATGCAAACAAATTCATATTCGTCCCAACGACATTTCTCAAGGGACAGTGAGTTGACCGATGACCTTTAGCCCTTTTCACTAATATCTTGAACCAAAGTTATTAGGCTATGAATATTTAAATAAAAATTTGTATTTTCTGTTTCCAGGTAAGCAAATATTCGAGTAATGGACCCACCGTGGCGGATATTGCAAAAGTAAGGCACAAAAGGTTATAAAGTAGAATTTGTGAAACTGTGTAAAGTATACTAGCTGATGCCCGCGACTCCGTCCGCAAGGTGTTAAAAAAACTTAATTACTAGACTATGTTCTGCCGTGTTGGAAATAACTTCAAAAAACATCTATTAATCCATCCATCCAAACATTCGCATGTATAATATTAGTAAGATTGACAGTACAGTAGTTTTTTTAGTAATAATATGTGGTAATGATTGCCTGAAGAAAGTCTCAATTGATGCGATGATGAAGGTGAAAAGACTGTTTACTTTGTTAATAAGTACTATTATAAGGTAATATGTACATATAATTATGATACTTTCTATGACCTGAAGGCGCTTGTGTCTATAAATCAAGCGTAACTAAGCGACAAGTTAATATCGATATACCAATATGCATAGCGAATGACTTCGACATAAGAAGTCGCTTGTCTCTCTGATAGACGGGTAATGTGATACCATAATATATTATACATTCGTTCCGGTATACGAGTTCGATTCCGCAGTCAGTGACACTCGTACGTGTTAAATAAATAGGCGTGTGAATTTGTAAAAACAAGTTTCACTTTCTTTTTATTCCGATTTTGTTATTCTGGAAATTATTCTACATCGTTAATTTTCGCTTGTCCATACAAATTTCAAGAAGCGAACGTAAAAACCTATTCTTTTTTCATTTAATTTAGTAAAAAATGCCACACAGAGTACCTAATTACACAACTTAGCATTTGAAGCAGCTTAAGATGGACCTAGACTAGTTGTATTTTGCCTCCCATCATTAAATGTATACTACAACTTCTTGATACTTATTGCCGTCTCTAAAGTGTCTTTTAAATAATGTATTCCATGTTCTTTGTTACAAATTGTGAGCAGCTACACCAGTAAGCGATTCCTTACATCCAGTTTTGATTGATTGCATGCTGTGAGCATGGCAATCGGGTTTTCCTAGTGATGATTTCTTTTATTCATTCAAACTTTGTATGTAAGCTTCGAGAAATGTTTCACTAACGATGTTGCGAATCTACAATGTCGAATCTACAACGAAGTCACTTAGTGAAGTGTTGAATTGAAAGGGAATTTTAAATGCGTTAAGTTGACTCTTAAATATTGTAGTCAGGATAATTACGTGGTCGCTTTTTTATTTTTAGTTTCGGATTGTAATTAATTCTTTAGTAGTATAATATTTAATATCGAATTAAGTTTGACGCTTAGCTTTTAAAAATAATTAATTTCATTTTGCACTTAACAGTGTAAATGTTTTTGAATTAAAGAAAAATACATAAAAGAAATTGTTAATATTAACACACGGATTTCATCTCTAATAAGTTCCACGCAAAGCACTTACAAGCAATCATAAACTTGTTAATGTAAGTACAAGTAGTTAATACGCAATAATAAAAATAATCACTTGATCACTTAATTTCTGTGCAATAAACGGTGAAAGAGGTTAAACAAATAAGCATATATTTTATCTGTACCGAGCATGTGTGCGCTAAATTGTCACGCAGAACGGGCACCGTGAAAGTACCTAATTGTACAGTCGGCGAGTAAAATGATACCCCGTGTATGATGTACGCAGTCGTAACTTCAATCTTGATTATCGACTTGATATCGCAGTTGAATGTCATCAAGTAATCGTGGGTTCACACTGCCGAAACATCTGTGCAAGCTTACCTTAGCGTGTGCGTGGTGTCACATTAAATGTGTGAGCAATAAAAAACGTCATATCAAATTAACTAGAAAAGATCTGCAACGCCAAGTGGACCAAACACAGCCGTACCATCCTTATCTAGAAGCAGTTTTATATTTGCGTAACGAACCTAAAAAGTACTGGAATGTTTATTTTTACTTAATGTACCTATGTGATGCCGGGAAGGGCCTCTAGTAAGCTATACGTTATTCTTTCTTGAAGGGACTTTCTCGTATTTATGTATGCGTTAAAGATACTTCAAGCGATAGAGACGATATGTCAATGGTATATTATTTGCGTTTTGAATAGATGCACTTTCAAACCGTTATATAAGGTCCCCTTTAGGGAATAACAAGTCAACGCATGACAATAGAAGCACGTAACCAATATTAATTGCCGCTTTTATTGAGGACTCGGGTCACGTATGAATTGCATCCTTTACACGAAATAACGGGATGTTCTATCGATCATTTATTAGTTCAGTGGGTGGAGAATTCGGGTCAGGCGTGGACGAATGCCTTTGTTTATTGAAGGCTTTTGAATTTATGACTCTTAAATACTTTTAGATAATGATCAAACACTTTATGCTGTTAATTTGTAGGTTAAATGTTTTTTGTAAAGATAAATGTTATTTTGGCTATAAATGATTATAAGGCGATACTTTTATTAATAAGTTATCCAAAACGATTATATTTTCTTGGAATAAATAGTATGTACATATTTGCGATAACTCTATCCTAATTTCTATTTCTTTAGCTCAATACTTCTTCAGCGTATGATGATAAAGTAACATCCAAAATAGTCGTAACTCGTATTTACATAATAGTAGATAAAGGAACAGAGGGCTTTATTGATTTAAGTAAATAGTTGAAAGTTTCGTAATTGTTTAGAGAGCAACATAGACTCTGTTGTTCTTTGATGTCAATAACCTAACGGCTCACTATAGTATTAGAATATTTGGTGTAAATTGAATTTATTAAAAATATCTTAGTCATAAAATTTTATATGTGTTTCTAGAAGCACATCAAGTTTATACGTTTTTCATTTTTCTGTTTGATTGATAAAGATTGAAATAGTAATAGTAAAACATTTAATTAAATACAAGGCTAGAGCTTAGAGTTTGTGCTTATCTGGTTGTCTGGCACAAAATTATTGCTTATTACTATTGTAATTGTATTGCTGAGCTACGAGCAGATGTTCGATTGAAATTAGTTTCCAGATTAAAGTAATTCTCTATTAAATAGGCCACCCGTACTTTAATGCTTGTATGTTTCATTTTATACAAATTAATTGATTTGCTATTACTATAAATATTATCATGGTAAAGCGCTTAGTTGTTGAACGTACGAGTATCCAAAAGATCGAGTGATTTTGGATTCGAATCCGACAATCGATTGCTGTGAACCATAACATAGTATAAGCTTGAAGCTTAGTTATAATGATTAAAACAAATATTTTTAAAATTATAATAATGATATCATCTAATACAGCCCTTTTCCTACCCAAATGTCGGCACAGTTCCATTCATCTCTCCTAGTCATATCTGAATTCACCACCTTCTTACGCATATCCTCTTTCACACAATCCATTTAAATTATTTTAATAACGTATATTCAATTACTACTACCTAGCTAGTTGTATAGTTTTCAATAGCTAAGATTGATGCTTATCCACGTTGATATTAATTAACTAAAGGTTCAGATGTATCGATTGTTTGTGTCGTGTCATTGACCTCTCTCTTGATTGTATTAAATGCATCTACTAAAAGCGTCTACTTGAATACAGATACAATTTTAGCCTGCCCTCATTCGTGAAGATTCGAAATGGCGGCTGTCAACGTTTACGTTTTCAAATATGCTGAATACGATTTCTTTTTAATTTCCTGTCGCGGTTTTGATATGTTTGGCAAATATTAACGCTTTTGGGAAACGAATCGTGGTATTAGTCATATGCAGTTATGGTTTATTTTAACGCCTTACGTTGAAATTTAAAAAGGAATTGTTAATATTAAAGAGGCTTTTATAATAATTTTTACCATGTTTCGGTCAAAATATGGCCAAAATTTCTTAGATAATCTCTCTCTCATCATCATTTTCATCATTATTAGCCTAGGGCAGACCACTGCCGGACATAAGCATTATTCAATGTCTTTAAGTAAGTTTTATTATAACATAGCGATAGTTAATTTCCTAGTTGCATGTTCTATAACGCAGAGAGTTGCGCAGGCGCAGGCGCCTCGTAACTCCTGACATTAATGAATAGATTTAATCTGTAGGGTAGTCTTTGATCGCGCCAATTACCATGATCGCCCACTTAATTTGATAACTTCCGGTGATTACTGCACGTCAGAGCCTCGTCGTTGCGAATATTGATCTTTATTGACCAATATCGTGCAATTATATGTAGATATAGCTTTTATTATTATTTCATTATAAAACTGAAAACTATTTTTTTCTCTATTAATCAGTTTATTGTGATTAATATGTTCTTATTATTATTTTATCTTTACTATGGAAATATTTAGTTTTTTGCTAAACTTGCAATCTAAATGATTCAGTCGAAAAAGCTCCAATGAAGTCTCGATAGTAAATCGCGATTTGCGTTCCGCTGATCGTCATAAATGATTAAAAATTCCTAAAATCGATACTGTGTTGCATTGCATTCCTGATGTTTTTTGCTTTCTATGTACCAAAGTTAAGTGCAGTCGTGACGTCACAGCGGGGTTCGTGATCGGTCGTTCCCTACGCCTATTGGCAATCACGCTGGCCATCACATTGGCCTATTAACAAGCGCTCCTAATAAAGATATAAATTACGAAAACTTAATTAAAACGCTTATCTGCAAACGCGGCGTATCGACGCGGTCTGCACGACAAACCATCTCTTTTAGAAAATTAAAAGATTTATGGGGGAAAGGCGTTGCCGGCTGTGCCTGTGTTGGCATTCAATGCAGCCTTATCATCGCCATCCGATGCGGTTGTGCACAATCGATAGCTAGTTCTCAGATAATTTAGCGCTGCTCACCTCCACAAACTTCAACAAGGCTACGAGTTAATTTAATTCTTAAGATGAGCTCTTTCAGTTTAACATTTTATTTAAATTGTCTTGACTTCATAGAAATGAGTCTAATCATTTAATTGTATTGATAAAATTGGCAAAATTCTTTAATGTAATTCTTATCCAAAATACTTAAAATGTCGCTGTGACTTAATAGATTAGTTATGCAAGCTGTTAACGGTAAATTTTTAATATAAAAATTCCCTTGGGAGTTATGAAATTCCGAAAGGTCGTGATGAAATATAATGCATTGCTGACTGCCGTTTAGTCCGTTACTCTGTGCATTAGATTGGACGGCGAGCGTGATGCGCCATTTCCATAAAGCAAAGGCAATTCTCACGAGACATACTCCGCGCCATACTGCGAACTGTCACGTCAGCGAGTGCCTTGTGAAGTGTCAAGAGTACAGATTAAAAAGTTCGCGCCTCGCTCAGTGATAGTGCAGTTTGAGTGGCATCAGTTTAGCCAACTTGGAATGTACTCATTTTACGATGATAAGCTTAAATTTGTTTTATTTGCTTGTTACAAATGTAAATTGCTGCGTGTTCGATTGCTTTGAGTTTAGACTTGCTTATTTTGTATTCTGTTACTACGCAATTTGCTTTACGTGTTTCATTTGTCATCAATATTTTTTTCTAGAATCGCCTTTAAGGCATTTTTTAGTCTTTCAGACCATTTGTATTGCGTTTCAGCCTTTTTTTGGTCAATAAAAGTGTCCCAACTTCGTAACTTCGTTGCTAACTGCCTTCCTCGCTTTACGTGGTTGTAAACTTTCTTTGAATGTCTTTTTATCTTCCGACATAATAATAACGGAAGTGTAACGTTACATAAATAGTGAGATAAATGCAAATGTAGCCTCAAGTACAAAGTAAGGAAAATCTAAAAGCTTTAACTTATATTTAATAGTATTAGAATTCTGCTAAGGAGATAAAATATTACTTTAAAGGTAATGCATATAATATGTCGTAAATAAGTTTTAGTCAAAGTACATGAAATGAAAGCTATTTGTAATCATTTTATCGTAACGATGATATTTTAAAGATAATAAAGAAATGTAAAATCAGAAAATTTCTATAGTTAATTTCCTACTAAGATAGAAACAAAAAGTTAACTTGTCTGACCTAATCAAATATCATTGATGGCGGCTTTGAATGGATTGAATCGTTGTCTGTCTCCGTCCATTTCGAATACTCTTGTTGCAGATGACAGTCAGTTTGTCTGATGAATTGCAAAAATGCGGTGAGAGTGAAATACTAAGAATACTCTTGTCAGAAGTTGCTTATAATGTGTTGAAGTTAATATTAAGTGGCATTTTCAAATGAATGACGGCTTTAATGATTAAGCTAAAGGTAAAAAGAAATCAGAAAACTAATGAAATGTTGAAGTTTACGTCAGTTTTTATCGAATAGCTGCTTACAGTTTTTAAACTTTTGTTTTCTGTATTAGCTATAGATGATACATATATTTATTAAAAGGACATTAAAATATTCAAACTGACAATTTACTCTAACAAAGTAGTATTATAATTAAAAAAATAATAAGTGTATTATCTGAACATCCTTTGTTTTATCGTATGTGTTTTAGCTTCTTGTGTATTTATCATACATTAGATTACGTGGTCGGAAGTTTCATAGGTACAGTGGGGTCGTCAACACGTTTACAAATAGTCACGAACTAGACGCGACGATACCGCCTCCTGAAATAGTTTTACCACAGATGGCAATGAGGAATTAAGAACAGCCGGAATAACAGTGGTCAAGTTTTTCATCAAAATTTACATATCTATATCGTATCGTATTTATAAAACATAGCTGTCACCCGCGACTCCATTCGCGCGGAATTATAAAAAAATAACTTATTTTTAAAAAGATAATTTGGAGCCTATGTTTTCTTTCAGAATATGCTTTACATCTATGCCAAGTTTCAGCTAGATCCATCCTGCTGTTTCTGGAGATACCTTCTAACAAACATCTATCTATCCATACATCCAAACATTCGCGTTTACAATATTAGTAAGATTTTCAACTGCATTTTGAAACTAGATTTATTGTGTTTTGAAATTAACATAAATCATCAAACCGTTCTTTGGTCTTTTCCTAGAGTCCTTTGGCCGCCTGTGTCACGTGTGACTAGAAACACATGTGTACAACATGTGTCTATTCTTAAAATGTTCTATACCTCACAAGTATTTTGCGAGATAGAAGATAAAAAGTGATTTACGTAAACCAGATTTTAAAACAAATAGAACGATTTTAAAGTTATGTCACTCTTTTTACAGATAATCGGAACAAAGTTGCATAAATATTTTGTCATAGTAATAGTTTTATGTAATCAAATAAAATTAGTGAAAAGTCATGGTCGAGTAATTGCATATTTTTTGTCCGGATCAGTACGCTTCTAATAATTTGTAATGTTTAGTCAACCCTGAAGTTTGAGCATACTTAAAATAAAAAAAATAAATAAATCAGATAATAGGTAGTTTTTTTATTGCTTAATCTTACTTCTTACTAATATTATAAATGCGAATGTTTAGATGGATGTTTGTTTGAAGGTATGTCAGGAATGGCTCAACGAGTCTCGCTGAAATTTTGCATATATGTAGAACGTAGTCTCGAAGAACACATAGGCTACTTTTTCATTTTTTTTAAATTCCGCGCGGACGAAGTCGCGTGCAACAGCTAGTATTCTTTATAAAATATCTCAACTGTGGAAATAATCAGAGGCTTTTACAACTGTCGATAGACCTCGTTTATGAATAATAATAACTGAGGACGATATCGGTATCTCTGTTATCGATAAAACATAACGTTGCGAGCTATTCGTACCTGGTCCGATGATCCCCGTACACATTGAAAAATGTCGGAAAAAACACGAAAAGCCCAAGTCACGTGAGATGGAGCAATTTACGTTCGCACATGAAAATATTTCATGTTTCGTGAATTTTGAAATAATGAATTTGACTAAATAGAAGGTTATGTCCTTGATATTACCGTAATTAATGTACTAAAATACAAGGACTGAAATAAAAGTAAGGCCATGAATATAGCCTATTATAAAAATAAAACCTTTAGCTCTGTTCACTTTTATTACTAGTGTTAGTTAGTTGCCCAGTGATTTCTCTTTTAAACAATAATAAAGGACTTTATGCAGAAAATAATAATAGTATTACAATAGATATTTGGCTCCATGTTGTACAAAACAATACATTTCTCCGTTTTTTTGAAAAGAAAATGAGAAAGATGACTTTATGTTCATGGTTATCCCGTATATTCTGTAGATAATAATATAATGGTACTTATCTTAAAATGTTTTAGAAGCAGCAAACAGAATTCATCGGAATACGCAAGTTGTTTCTAACTTGGCTCAAGTTTTGTTAGAGTTGTACTCCTTTGTGCCTTACCTTATTGATTTCAACATTGAAGAAACCTTTAGAAGCGTTTCAATATTCAAATGGCCTTTCAAGCGCTTTCAGTCAATATTATAAAGCATTTCATTTAAACTTTCTGATACGCTTTAAAACAGTATTTTATTGTTTTCTATACACCGTTGTGCTGGAAATTATAAATTATTAACTTATTAAGTTTTAATTAAAGTTTTTACAAACTAGTTTTCAACTATACATATTGCCTTTAAAAAGTAAATATAGCTAGATTGTCTTGCAAAATAACTGCTACCGAAATACTACATCGATCAGTCTCACGTCAGATGAGATAAACTAGATCTATGTTAATTCATCAAGGGATGTATCTAGAATAATCTACATGTCTCCATTGGCACTACGACGTTGACACACACCAGTGACGTAGATTAACATCAAAGAGTTCAAAGCTCGAAGGAAGCTCTTTCATATCAAAGTTAATTTTATCAACGAAAAGCAGATGCGACAGACGCGTTGAAATTTCTCGAAAATTCAAAGCATAGGTACACACACTTAAATGTTCTACCAAAATATACTGAAAACAATTTTAAATAGAAAGTTATTTTAAGTTGTAGGTATAAATGTTGTTCTATAAATCTCAAAATAATTAGCCTTACATTAGAAAACTTTTATCAATGAATGTGCCAGTACAATCTTATGTTATGACAAAATCTGGAATTTCGTTTAAGCATTTCGCTCGCATTTTAAATGTCACAAATAGTACTAGGTACCGCGATCATTCAGCCGCAAAGGGTATAATTGTACATTTCAAAGCACGCGCGACATATTTATGGAGTGCGAGTTGGAATCTTTCAACAGTTGCTACAACGTTTAAATGTTGTATACGAAAGTTTTCCTTTTTCTAAAGTTTTAGGTTATGATCACATACAAGCGACCAAAAATTATAGTATTAAATTATTTTACGAATATGGCATAAAATTTTATTTAAGTACGTTACTTAAATTATTTTTGATAAATGAACAGGATTCATAAAATCTTAAATGGTGTGGAAATCTAAACGTAAAGTTGCAATTTAATGTTATTGTTCCCCGCATCAGGAATCCATCCCAACCCATTATTAGTACGAGCATCCGGATATTAAGCTGCTTACTTGCACTTATCAAGGAAAATATCAGCAGTTATACGACGTCTTCAATACATAGTAAGTATAGTCGATAATTACAAATATAATGTGGTTACGAGATTACATTCCCTTCTATGTTGATACGTTATTATTGCACTCAAGTGTATGGATTGTTAGGTTCAGTTATAGCACTCGATAATTGCAGCGTTATCAAAGTAATGACGGAGTTAAATGGAAGGAAAACATAAATAATTTATAGAATAACAACATTTTCTTATTGCGTTACCACCTACGAGAATATTTTGAAATAAATTAAGTATTTAACTCAGTCGTCTCTTTCTCTATTCCATAATCAAGTTAGCAAAAAAACAATACATAAAAAGTAATAAACTGCTTAGTGAATATTTGTAATTTTAAATCGACACTAAGGGCTAAGGGACTGCTTAAGTTAACTTTGATTGCCGTCATAAAATGTTACAAATATTCAAGTGTATAGTATCACAACGCTATTGGAATAATTATTAAACAACTTCCTAAGAATTCAAGCTAGTTCAAGCTAGTAATAAATCGAATACGTGCCGATAGTTGCCCGTTCATAACACGTAAGGCTGCCCAGCTCGGCACGTCCTTGTTATTTGTAAGTAGATCTTATCAAACAAACCGCGCCGCTAATTCGACACTGTGAAAGCGCTCTAATAATCACCTATAACAACTTTCCCATTACAAAACGGGAGTGTCTATAGTCCGTGGCGATTGTATTCGACGCTTCCGCTTGATTCGTTTCGCTATGGATTATCCTGTCCCTCTTTTATGTTACTAATAATAATTATGAGAAGATTTGATTGTTCTAGATAGAGTTAAAGCTATGGTTTTCGTCTATTTTGCATCTATTAGAAAATATATTATTTTATACAAAGCAATAAACAGGAATGGATAATGTTTGATGTCGTAATAGAATGAAATTGCTTCGAAACAAAAAGTGAAAAAAACATGGCTAGAGCGAAAAAGTTTCGTGAGTCTTATAAATTCTACGATTATCTAGTTCTTTAGCACTTGCGGTGTCTAAAAAATAAGCGTCTTGCATTTTAAATGTCATTGTTCCAGTGTCATGAGCAGCAGCTGTAACGAACGGCTCATAATTAGCGCATAGCCGAGCTTTCGCTTTTTTATCCGCCGCAACGACCCAACGTTTTTTACCACCGAACATCTAGAGCGCGTCCAGTGATATACCGTTTCTTATACTGCTTATTTTGTACTACTACTACGAATTGCTCTCTAGTTTCCTCGCAAAAACAACAATAGGTTAACGCTATTTGCATTCCTGTTAACAGTTTGGCTGATTTAACACGATTTAGGTGAAACATCTTAAGTAGAAAAATTTAAATTTCTTATACTTACTTAAATTTAAATTTCGTATACTTGTTGCAAAGCGTGGTCAAACAGATTTTGCCATATTTCGGTGTTCTATGGCAGTGGTCATTAAATTTGATGTGCAAATGAAAGTATGAAATCTATAAAACCTCCTTTCAGTTTTTTCAGACTTCCTACTGAAAAATATAAAATTTTCGTTTCCATTTCATTGATACGATAGCAGGAATGTATGAATTTAGTTTCAACACACTAGCTCTGCGATGCATATCGCGTAACTAAGGATTGTCTGCGCATGTAGGCTAATCGTGTGTGATGGATTGACAATGCATTGATGGGATGTATTAAGATGTTTATTGTGATTGATGAACTGGAACGGATCGATATATCTTTGAATGTTTCGATACGCGTATGTTAACCTACACGTAGTTATAATCTTTGAGTTTGTTTTCTTCTTATTCGTATTTCATTATTGTAATTTATTGGGTCGTTTCTGAGAAATTATTATAGTTTCATGTATTTTAATTTTCAGGTAAGTGTGCATCTTGCAAGTTGGTTCGCGTAATTGCAAACGGTATTTCAAAACTAAGATCGCAGCCGCATTGATTGGAGATTCCTCGTCTCGGGCGCATGTGGGAGTTGAACATTCATAGCCATTTAGAGTAACAGTGTTCGGTACACCTTCAGTGTATCATGCTGCACAATTTACTGCTACGATAAATTTGCTCCCGCTTTTAATATGCTAAAGGTTGCTCGTTACCTTTGCCATTTATCAGTATTAAAATAAAACAAAATTAAGTATTGATTTACTCATATAGGGTACAATCTGAGCCCTCGTTGGACAAGAATATCAGAGCTATGTAAGTCCTTTTTTAAGATTTCTAAAGAAATAGATGAGTAATTACATTAAAGCCATGTCGTTAAAATGCAAACTTGTGAATCTTTTTAAACGACGTCCAATTTTTTATGTAAATTGTGCCTAATCGATAGCCTCTTTGGCTTTGATTGGATAAAAATTAACTTAAAGTGCTCTCGGTCGGGAGCCAATAAATATCACGACGAGACGCCCACATCCGATGCATGTTGCTTTGGTAATATAGACTGATGAGTCATGTTTTGTTGTTTGCTGATCGATTACCATGTCATTGATTCAATTATTTTAAATATCGACTAATAAGTTTGCTTATATGTCTTTATATTTGGCAGATAAAAAAATTTGCACAAGTCTTAAGATGAACATTTAATTCTTAGTTATTTTATTCTACAACAAACGATACGTTCCGTTCTAATAAAGTTGTTTAGCGTTTTGTCATCTTTAACACAATATGTTATTTTATAGAACTTTCCAATAATATCAGTGCATGTCAATCTTCGCAACTAATATTCGCAATAGAGATATACAAACGGTATTTCATTCCGTATGCGCGTTTATTACTATTATTAAATTATTAAATACGGCCGGAAAACTCGACAACGGTTATTGTGCGCTATTTTGCTGATATGATATTTACGAGATGCGAAATAATGGCGCGATAGTAACGCTCGGAAGGAATATAAATAAAATAATTTCGCACATACGCCTTGTGAGAATTGCGTATAGATTTTGTTGTACTCTTTTGTTGCTATGGAAAGTGTTGTCATCACAAGTTTACTACTTTGTAGACGACTATACTATAAATAAAGAGCGATGAATATAAAACCTTTTATTAGTGTTTGTTTTTTGAAATTATCACATCATTATTACAAACTTAGATTTTAACAGCGGGATACCGAAAGTGCTGAGTTAAGTTTTTTTTTTTGGATTTTTTACATGGATAGCAGGTTTACCAAACCCTCGTGCTTCACAACCCTTTTAAATAATTACCATTGTTTGTTTACCTCGTACAGGGCTATAGGGAGGGCTCTATCTGTGAAGCACAAAAGAAATATCGAGGGGACCTACAGGGGGACTCTTTCATCTTTTACCCGTAAAGAGCGTAATGGATCGTTACGTCAAAAATATATGGAAAAATATATGCATATATTATTTGCATGCGTTTTCTTTTTTTCTTTTTTACTGTTAAATGTGTGGATTAAGAATCATGTTTTAAATTATATACTTGTGTTTACCGTGTATCTTAATTACTTTAAATCCCAGATAAAGTAAAGAGCGAGTGCATTACGAAGGGAAGTAAAAGAATGGTTTTTAAGCACACATGTATTTGCACATTTTTATCACACGTTTGTAGCCCCACCAAGTATGTTAGTGCCACGTTAGATTATCAAGCAATTTGCAAGTAATTCCCGGCCTGATGCCCCCGCTCGTTCCCACGAAATGCGCTAATGCTCGTAGGGCCAGAGGTGAGTTACGGACGGACGTGTCTGCACATCACTACGAATTAATATAACTTATAGCTGCTAATCATTACAACATTATTACGGTGTTGTCTATAATTGAAGAGAGTGCGATTGAAGCACCACTTTGATAGTTCGTGGTTAGTGAATAAAGCTATTTTTTGATATTCAAAATACGTAGTAAAACAAAATAACGCTCTAAAACAACTTGAAATAAATTACACAGTATGCGTCCCTAAAAACAATAGTTTAATGTGGATTTATTAAGTTGAGCAATTAAACGTACAAAAAGTGAATATATGTATATAATACATAAGTATATAACTTAAAAGCTTCTGAAAGCTCTGTTTGTTATCTCATACTTTTAACACAGCAATAAATAGTTTTTACACAATTGAATGTGGTAAATTATTTGAAGATTTTTTTTCAATTTACTAATGCAATTAGTGTGTGCGTTCAAAAAACAAATGGAATTTTTCACTTTTTTTATTCAACATAAGTCCTCTTTTCACATACTGTCTGTTATAAATGGGCGACAGCTAAATTAAAATAAAACACTTTCCCGCTTAACGCAAATACTAACTTAAAACTTTCTAAACGTCATTCAGTGTTTTCATAACGTATGGATTGTAAAGTTTTTAATTTACCGCTTTTCATAATTAACAATCCGATCTTCATTAAGCCAGTCACGAAAGCGTCACAGATTATCTTAAGTAAAACACGAACTTTATAATGAACGAAAATGATAAAGAGCGAGTGTCCGAGTTACTTTCAAAAGTCAATCTACGTCCATTATAAATATTGCCGCGGTATCTCGATCATAATATTTAAACAACGCCGCGACTCGCGATGTGTCAGGGGATGCCACAGATAAAATATCGTCTAATTAATGCGGACGCAACCGCTGACTTTCTATTAAGATGTGTTTTTGACACATGATCGTCAATTTTTTTTAATGCGAACATTTAAATTAATTTATAGCGCATTATAGAAACAAGTATATTAATCATCTTTGTTGTAAGACGTATTAAATACAGCTCCGTTTTAATCGATTTGTGTCTTCGTTATAGCATTTTATAATATATAGCGATGTTATAGATAATGAAATTTAACTTTATTGAATTATAGTGTTGGATTAATTTTTTTTTTTTACTAAAGGAACTTTGTACCTTATACTTAAAGCCATAAATAAAAAAGAAAAAATGTTATGTCAATTTTCGTTTTTATAAACAAGATGGCGAATTGGTTTATACTTATGAATAGTTAGGATAATCTAAGTTTAAAAAATTATTTTAATGTAGCCGGTGAAGGCAAATTATTAGAAAAAAAAACTGTGTTTATGTTCTCATCAGTTGTTATGAAGAAAAGGTTAGTTCTATTTTAAAAGTAAATTATTAAACAATTTGTGAACTTGAAATATGACAGTTTCTATTACAATTTATTTTAAAATCATTTTTGCGCCGATTGTTTTTTTTTTATTAATATACTCACGTTATTTTGATTTTTTAGCATTGAAACGTTTAGCGTATTAATAAAATAGCGATCTATTAAAATTGTAACAAGCAAATCGTTGTATAAATCTATGCCGTAGATCACGGCTATTATTCCCTTAGCTCACCCACTCACTCGTTCCGACCAAGTTACGGCCCCAATAAACTGACTGGGGACCGCATATAGCATGCAAATTAACATAATTAAACATCCCGCACGTTTATCTAATGACATTATCTTCGCTACGGATGTGAAACCTGCCCATTAGGTATACAGATAAAAGATAATTATATTTAGTACTAAACTATTTGCAAACTTTTTTCATAATTGTTAATAGCGTTAGGGTTTTGCAGTAATTTTGCTATTTTAGAAAATTATAAGTACAAAACGAATTCGGCAATTTTGCATTTTATATTCTGCGCACAAATTGATGTTTTCAGAGATAACAACACTGTTATTGTAAGACATCTACTGTAGTTATAAAATAATTTTAATGTTGGGTTTATCTTGAATCCTAACTTTTATTTTTGTCTTATAAAATTGCAAACGTGTCATCATAAATTTGTTCTAATTATGTATCCTAGATACGATTAGATCCACAGAGAGACAAAAATGTACCATAAATATTATTCAAAGCGATTTAATACACATTTCTTATGTATCAAGACGAAGAGGCATGCTCGAGAAACATGAATAGCTCATAATCCGTAATCAATAGGACATGAAAGCATGTAGGTCGTGTATTTTCCCAATGCTTGTGGGCGCTCCCGACGCGCCAAATCAATAATAGCGTGGGCTAACTTTACATTAGAATATAAACGAACAATTCAATTGTATAAACAACATTTTCTTAGTTTTAACATGTAAGTGTCGCCTCATATAACTTATACTACTATTTTTAAAAGGTATTTTAGTAAAACCGAAACTTTACGAACTTGTTATGGATATAATTATGTCGTATTAATTCCTACTTATGTCCTTGCTACATTATGTTATGTCACCATTATATTACTCTAAATTAAATTGGTGATTTTAGATTTCCGGACGTTTTGACTTGATTTCTATCGTGGGAAATGTAACACATAACCTTCGTAAGCCGTAAAAATTGCGAAGATGTTTCCTGTTAGTATAATTTAGTGATACGCGCAAAATTTATTATTACTTTTCTAGTGAACGAGAATTTTTTTGTAAGCACATGCGTATTAGGAACATTTCTTATGTAACTCGCCAGTCAGAAGCCTTACTTAGGGCGCTTACACACTAAAATTACGTTAAGCCGGTACGTTTTTCTTATACAGTCCAAGTATTACTTGTTTCATCCTGATTTGTCTAAGTACGCATGCAGCCTATAACATAATTTTGCAATTTTTATAGTGATGCAGAAAAGTGACAGAATCTGACCATTATTATCAGTTTCTCGTTGATGTAAACATTTATTTACATATACATCATTTATGTGACATCTTTGGTATGTGGGGTATTTGAACACTAAGTCCTAGTATTTTGTGTGTATTTGATTTCCGTCACTTTGGCGCCGATGCGGTGATGAGAAATCAAACTGATAGTAGAGATAGAATTAAATGACAGGAATATCAACAGGTACGTTGAAGTCGGAACAAATAAAGCTGTCATATTCAAGCAATGACTTATCCATCTATAGAGATTAATGTATTTGATATATATTATAAAAAAGCGAGAGAATTCGCGAACTAAACTTACTTACATCGATCACACGATACAAATCTGACGCAGGGTCCTTTGCGCAGTGTACCCAGCCATAGAGAGATCTTATCGATGTTTAGTGTTAACTGGGTAATAAAATAAATACTGTTTATTGTATATTTATTGCATGTAATTTACATCTGTCTCCACGACTGTTATCGTTTACATTAGGTCTCATTAACCGTTTTATGACGTACATCTGGAATTGTAAAAGATATATTTTCCCAACAGAGGTACAGAATATTTAGTATTACGACCGTTGTAAACTATAGTTAGATAAAATATTATTTAGTAGTTAGGAATATGGTAGTCGAATACAAAATTAAACACGTTTTTTAACATAAATGTATTTTTAGTTCAAATTATGTATTTAGTTCAACTATTAACAATCACACACATTAAGTTGTGTGTAAATTCCGTTACTTGACTTTCCAATTAACCCGTTCCAGATTAATCATACAATTGATTTCTCATTGTAATAATGCTGTTGGTATTCTGGCCTAAGTTTTGGCAGAGGTCACCAACCCGGCCGTCTGCACACCGTCTACGATCTCACACCCCTACTACACAGCGACTGAAAAGCATTGCAGCGTTTACATTGACTTTCTAACATGCACCAATGCATCGACGCTTCGTTAAGAAAGTGTAATGTGGTGTAAACTTTCTTAACGTACATTCGTGTGTGCAATCTGCAGAGTTGTAGGCGAGATCTAATTGTGGTGTACGGCTTTATGTTAACGACTTGCCTTGAACAAAGCTTTTAACTATTTATAATGTATGTAATATGTTGTACATAAGAAGCTCATTCATAAACACAAATAAAGTAGATTTAAAGGCATCTTGTGAATTTATTTACTTTAATGTATGACTGATTTATTAAATTACGATTATAAAGTAAAATAAATATACATAAAATAACAATTTCGTCATAAGCAGAAAATAAATCCCAAGACGATAGTTTAACAAACAAAAGTACAGACAGGTGTTAAATAAAAGGTACGGATTTCACTCGAGCTGCTGTGCAAATTGTACAGCCAGAACAAAGGACTCGCGAACGACGTGTAACAATGAATACTAACAGTGAAACACTGTTTTCTTTACGATCTAACGCTATTATGAAAATAGACCATAAATTCAATGCTTTCAAACTATTCAATAAACATAAGGTGATATTTGTTTTAAATTTAATTTGAAATTATATGCCAAGCTTATTTATGTTCAGTAGTTAAATATTTGTAAAATTAAAGAAAAGCTTTTTACTTATTCTTTTTGAAAACTGCTTTTGAACAGCAAATAAGACAAAGTACATTTCTGTGGACTGTACAATAAACTGGATTTTATTATTAAAATTAGCTGTGTAGTAATAACTCGAATTTTGATATAAAGTAAGGCTTACACTTAATTTTAATTTCATTAGAAGAAGGATTGTATTTACAGTTCCGTGATATATTTTTGTATGGAGTTAATAAAACTTCGAAGCAATTATAATACCCACTGATTCAGTTGTCAAAGTAATAGAAGATTAGGTGGTGACAGTGACGAATTGAAATGTCAGAATAACTTTCAATGAGGGATCAGATATTGAGAGAACGGAACATTTTTTCGATGTTAATCTTTTATGCATATTTTACTCCTACTAATTATACCTAAAAATATAATAATAAAGCCTTCCACACACCTTCAGATTTAACACATAGTTTTAACTAAACAGTTCGACTATACTTTTTAAACGTAACTCAATTTTTCTTGTTTCTTATGATGAATATCACGTGATTGCCCAGCTTAAACGCACAACATTATCATTAGCCAGCTATAAAAAACAAAACATATCCACTATTTTCTTATCCAACAGATCGTGAAAGAAAAAAGAACACGCTAGTGAGTGTTGAAATCTCAAAATATTTGTACAGTCGGACGCACAAGTGTAATTTTACTTTTTTGGTCTGCGTTGTATTGAAATTTGAGCTGTATTTTTATAATATACAGTACAGTATTCTATAAAACAATGTAGGTATATGTCGTTTTACGTACTCAATGGAGAAACGGATGTTTTGATATAATTATGATTGTAACAAAGGTTTGAAGGTTGGAATGAAAACGGAGGAGAGAGGAGGCAAGAAGTCTCGTGATGGTAATTTGAGCGCCGTGAATGTGTAATTTTATCCAATTTGTAGTTTTTTTTCTTTTAAAGATAGTTAGGCGTGTATCTATTCAAAATGAAAGTTACTGTCATACGCTATTTGCTTTTCATTATTAGGAATTCTTTATGTTTAGGATTTTTTATCACTATTTATCTGGCTTATAAATTATTTCGAAACTTGTCGAAACACACGAGTAAGATTTAGACGGATTATTTGACGTTGTATTTACTAAACCCCTCAATGGTCACCGTGATACTAATCTATGCTTTAATTCCCATGAAATTCAAAACCACTCAGCTGTTTCTTTGATATAGTTTGATACAAACGACAAACAAGATTTCACATTTCTTACACTCAATTAATAATCAAGTTGTACGTCGTTAGCAAACAACCGACTGAAAATGACTCTGATATTAATAATCTATGGCAGTTTTCCGCGCGAAATGATCGGGACAGATTATAACAGACCGTTAATAATATCTATTGAAAGCTGGAAACGTATTATAAAGATTTTAGAAGACATGAAAAATGTCAAAAAGATATGTTATTAATAAAACATTTCTTACTTGGGGATTGACTTTGAAAAATTTCATACGTGCATTTAATTTTAATAATTGCCGCCATATTTGATTCCATAGCGTGCGTGCAGCGCCTGTAGTGCGTACAAAGCAATTATTTGCTCTCACGCACTTTTCTCCCGCAGCATAATAGCTGCTTTCAGTCGATATTGCATGTTTATACATTTATAATTATTATTTATGTGCTATTACAATACCGAGGTATTTCATCTAGTTGAAACGGTACACTTCGAACGGCTTGAAATAGCTGTAGCGTTTTCCAATGTTAGAGTAATCGATGCATTAGTTAGGATTGACTGCTATCTTGTACCGCGTGGTTTTCAATTGAGTAGTGTTATCAGGTACCGGTAGCCAGCTGATTGTGCGGTAGGATTGATGATGGGCAATTGTATGTTGACGCCTCGAGCATTTCCAACTGACGTTTAGCTGATGCTATATTATTCTTTGTATGTAAACGTTTGATTAGATATAATGTTAGATTTTGCTTATTTGGATACATACCATTGAAAATGTTTCATGCTCTTAAAGATAAAAATCCTTGCCAAAAGAGCAACGGCGCGTTGCTGCTAGGCAAGAGTGAATAGGCATTTTGTAGGCTAGCGTGCTTGCCTCCATTGACCTCGTTGGCACGTACACGTTGTTGAATTGTGGCTAGACATTTTTCATTTATAAAATCGTACAGCATTTATATTTTGATTTCAGCGCCTTTATATACGCGTTAGCAAAATACTCGTTATTGTTTATGCTAAATTTACATGTAGGGGTTATTTTTATAGTCATTATTAAAATATTTGTATTGGAAACTATATATTAAAAATACTATTATATGACATCCTTAGGTATATTGCGCCAGCTTCATAATATTGGAGATTGGATTCAGTGGTTCCGCGGAAAAAAAAAACAATTAGTTCTACTACTTTAAATTTATACACAATTCAAATATATCTTATCTGTTGTTATCAATGGTAATTGCATCTCTGTTTATGTTACTGTCCATACAGATAAGTCATGCATAAATTTTGCTTTGTTTTTGCTCCGGGCTGGTCAATGCTAATGTCTTGTACTGTCGCGCCTCTACTTTATCTCTAACATGCAGGAGATAGCAATAATGGATAGCTAATTCTATCTTTTTATCTACTTAGAATTACCATATCTTGTTCATGGAACTTCTTAGTTACAATGATCAAGTTAAGCTTCAAGCTACCTCTACCTGCTTTTAACAAGAACATAATTCATATTAATCCTTGCTATAATGGGTTCTTTACAAGACTCTATTAGCTGATGATATTTAGTGTCGTATTTTAGTTTATATTTATTTGACGTAAAGTGTTCGCTTCTGTCAACATTCATTATGCATTTTACCATTACAAGTGGTAATGGACCGTCCTCATAAATATTCATACAGTCGCGTGCCGATTTATACCAATTTCAACTAAATCATTTAATGACTTAATTTATACGTCATGTTTACTATTAAGCTCGCTGTTAAACAATATTTTGTTATTTACACATAGTTTAGTTAAATAACATGTTTTTTTCCTAGCACTTGTGTACTTGGATTTCTATTATAGAAAAACAAATATTAATTTTTATATAACATCAACAATTTTTAGCAATTGATAGTGGGTTTCTGTCGAAATTGGTCCAAAGATTTTATGCAATTTTTGAGACGATTTAAAATTTCTCACTTTTAAGAAGCAAGCAGTTCTATATCTTATATAATATAGTTGCCATAGCTTTATATGGTAAAAAGGGTAAAATAAATCTCAAACGGCATCGTGTCTGCCAATTCAGCAGTAAGCAGTGAGGTACGAAGCTCGGAGTTAGACACTGGCGCGGTATCGATTGCCCCGGCTCGACGGCGGCGTCGGCGCGGCACATCTGCGTTGCGGACCCTCGAGTTTTGCCTTTGTCGCACAACCGCGCCAATTGTTTGCACATCGTCTACGGAATTAATTTACTCTGTGACTAAGACTTTATTTGAAACTAGCTACGTTGCTCAGAATTTGCTTGCTGTCACTTGATACAAAGTTCTAGAAGATAACATTTTATTGTTTGCCTTTTACATAGGGTTTACTGCAAAAAAGATACTTTAATTATGATTACAAACATCATAATAGTATGCTGTAGAACGCGCAACGAGGCAATTTCTCTTTTTATTTTTAACTAGCTGTCGCCTGCGACTCCGTTCGCGCGGAATTAAAAAAAATTATAAGTAGCCTATGCGTTCTTCCAGATTATCTTCTACAACTATGCCGAATTTCAGCGAGATCCGTTAAGCCATCCATCGATCTAAACATTCACATTTATAATATTAGTAAGATTGATGTAGATAATTATAACGTGTTCGTTTTACATTCTTTAAGAAGTTAAAGACGGTTTAAAATTAGCTAAGTCAGACGTTATCTTGTCATAGCCGTATATTTATTACATGCACCTGCATTAGCATCAACTGCAACTCCAGTCCGAGTAGTTTTGCGTATAATATTGCGATAAAATTTCTCACCAATCAAACATATTTGCTATTCTAAATCACGACACAATCTTCACTTCATGTACAATTTACAGCTCGTTAGGTTTACAAGGCGCCTTGATTTGTTATGCATGGGGCGCAATTCTGGTTTATAGTGTTTGTTTTTTCGTGTAATCTCAGTAAGGAAAAGAGGGAAGCCCGTGATCAAATGCTTTGTGTTTCGTACTAAAGCTAGTAAACTTGGCTGCGATCCCGTTCTGCGTAGTCATTTTCGCGGTCAATGACCGCTGTAGCGACACCCATGTCAAATTTTATGAGCTTTTTGAGGTTTGAATTCGGGTATTGATTAGTATTTGCTAACCGTTCCCCCACCGGAAGTAGCCGCCTCGCCCGCCGGCAGGTAATGTCCGGTCTTTGCAAGGGGATACATTCGTTGAGCACATTTCCAATTATAAATGATAATATGTGTCGTATCAAATAACGAGGGCTTTTAATTTTTATGGCTTTACAATTAGGAATCGATTTCCTGGATATCGAATAGCTGGAATGATCGCCTAACATATCGACTAGTAAGCCAGTACGTTTTGCCTAGTAGCAGTGTTCTTTCTAAGATTTATCTCATTACTTAAATATCAACATCATAGCACTACTTGGCAATTGCCTTCCACGGTGTACGGAGCTCTGGTTTTTACATCTAGTATTTTCCTGGCGTTTTCCATTTGCAATTAACATCTATAAATTTTATATATGTATGATTACAGAGTTCCCAACGCCCCGAAGAGCTGCATCGCGGAGATCTTCAGCAGCGACAGCCCCGACGGCAGCCCCGTGAAAAACGGCGGCGGCCGGCCGCGTGTGCAGCGCGATACGCCCACCCGCCCCCGGGACACGCACTCCAGACTCTTTGGTCAGGTACGCATACTGGTATTTACTAGTAGTAGTGGAATAGTATGAAAACTCGAAATAGATGGCTGGAGCTGGGAAGAATCTCGCAGAAGACGATAGTGACGAAGAGGCATTTTATGTTATTATTTATTATATATTTTTATGACTTCTATTTTGGCCATTCAGTAGGATGTCTCAGATATTTATTGTCTTTCGTCTTGTCCATATAAAAGTGTTTTCATAGATTCGATTTTATTTAATTAAATATATTGGGTGATGTAGATTTTGGCATACTTAACTGTTTTGTGAAGCCATGGACCATAATGTTTCCAGGGTAACACCAATTCCCCCGCCCCGATGGTGACGGACACGATCCGCAGCCACATCCAGTTCGGCGACGCGGAGGCGAACGGCAGCGCGGCGCATTCGCCTGCCAAGCTCGCCAACGGCAGCGCCAACTCTACCCCCAGCCGAGGTGAGACGGAGCCCGCCGACCACTGTGAGTCGTTCCCCATGTAGGCACGAAAACTGCGCACGCGTAGACACAACACGCGCACCGAATGCCTCCCATATGACCGTTAAAATGTGGAATGGACAAATGTTTCATCAAATATTTCTAAATCAAATTAAGAATTATCTTAAAATTTTGAAATAACACATTTAAGGAATTAAGTAAATTTTTTCAATTCGCTACGGTAGTTGAAATGTTACTGGATACTAAAATTCAAGTTAAAGTCTAAGTTAAATTCCGTTTATGCTTCAAAAAATTTTTGCAATTCCGTTCCACATTTGAACAGTTAAAACTGTGAACAGAACTCGGAAATATGGCTTTAAATACGGAATAAAATGTTAAGAGTTCTGTACACCGTATAGCGGTGCTCGTATCGCGTGCCAGAACACATATCATTTGGCACTCTGCACGCTAGGATATGCTTCTTATCTTACTGATTTACGCTCCGATACTTTCTTCTAAATAACAATATACGATTATTTATACTTGATCAGCATCAACTATGATCACACACGGACTTACGTATTAATGACGATAATCTTATTGCTAATCTTAGCATGTGTTGTTTATGCTGCATAATGAGGATTTTTAAAACTAAACATTTAAGAATACGATACGAAGTGATAACTAACCACTTAATGAACTAAACTTAGAATTCGATAAAGTATTGTGAACGAATAAGATCAATGTTTCGACACCGACGTCACATTTGATTAGTTAAAAGCATTGATCTTAACCTTCCTGTACCCGCGCCAAATTTTTTAACACTTATACCCGCGCACGGTGTGACAGACCGTAACTTTGACTCCTATTACCTAGTTATTTTTCTATAAACCGTTTATATTTTTTTTATTTTACAGGAACTATAGGATGTAATAAAACAAAAAATACCAATTGTTAGCTTATACTATTTAATACTGTAATGACTATCAGTCTTTCCACAACAGCCTTAAAAAAGTCTCATTTTTTCGTATAGTCATGAAAAACAAACATAAAACTTTTTATTCTAAAAACAAACATAAAATAATTTTTAATTCTTAAAAATAAGATATTTTGAGATCAATGTAAAATAAAATTAGTTAAATTTTAGACGGTTTATTTCTTTATTTGTCCACTGAACAATCCGAGTACAAACACTTTCCGAGAAAAATAGTACATACGTACGTAGTATAGACCGTATTAGGCCTAAACGTCCTGCTAGCACGACTGTGTCCCACGTACCAACCAAAAGCAAGCCCCAAATCGTGCAACTAGCAGAAAGCGCGAACTCTCAAAGTTCTTGGAAAAAAAAATATTTACGAAAAACTGTTTCGTCGGTCTCACAGACATTTGCGCGGGTATAGGAAGGTTAATCGCCAGCGAGTGATTTGAATGAAAACCGTTTGTTCTGTAAATGGTCAGCTTCGTACACGCCACCGAAGAGGAATCCAGTGACCGGCGATGGGATCCCAATGCCGCCGCTGCGCAGGCGCCACCCCGCCGCCGGCCTGCGAGGTGCCGACGCAAACCTTCTGCCTGACATAAACCCAGACCTAGACCCAAACCTCCTAAATCCGCAACCCACTCATCGATACTTCACGCGCTGTTGGCCACCAGAGCCGGGCCAATATCATGTCGAATCGACCATTAAACCCAGACCGATGTGCTATCAGTCTCCTCGTATTTTACTAGGACTCAGCACAGATGATCCCGACAAAATTCATCCATTAATTGACCCTGATTCGCTTTCACCTCAACCAATACTAGACAGACATTGGCCGCCCTTTCCAGCTCAACATTATCTTGAACCTAAACATCATCACATTCCATATCATCCGTTGCCTCCTCATTCTTTCGTCGGAATGACGTCAGCTTTAGGAGACAAACCTCAACCGGACTATAAATACAACCCGATACCCACTCTAGACGGACCTATTGATCCATATGTCATTGCAAATACAAATCCACCAATCAGCCTCTTTAAATATGAGAGAGATGCTCCTATACCCGACTTTACCTTACTAGATACTCCTAAAGCCCCAGGACCCTTCACTTTGACCGGCTTTCCTCCCATTTTCCCTAAGCACGTACCCGGATACCTGTTTAATTTGAATCGGCATGTAGAAGATTCCGAACCTAAGACGTACTATGTAGATTATGTCCGCCAAAGAGAACTGGGTGGGTGTTTAATTTTGACTGAAGGATAAACACTTTTGCACTGTTTTATAAGCAACTTAAGCTTGTATTTACTCTCAAAATTGTGTATACTGAAAATATATTTTGCTCGATTAGATAAAAACGATTCCTTCAAGTCACTGAATTAAGCACTTTTTACCCTTTTGTTATTTGCTTCTTTTGATTAGAGCAAATTAGAATTATTTATTTTTAAATTAAATGTTAGTAAATTGTTGTTGATAAATTGTAGCAGTTACATGAGGTCCACTTTGACAACTTTATAAGCCAGACAAGCAAATCAGTATGATTTATCTTTTTATCTAAATATATACTTTTGATATATTAATATTTGGTTTATAAATATTCAAAAATAGAATTATTTAAAAAAAGGCTTACTTCTTTGTCAGTAACCTGGTTGATATTACAGTGGGCTTCCACGGAACATCAATATAAAAACATTGTTATTTCAGTGTTTTCTGAGATATGTTGTTTTATTACATTGTGAATATTTCGGCCATGGAAGCCTACGGTAAAGTCTGCTTTTTGTCGTAGCCGTAACTTGTATGTTATTTTACAGAATATTTGTTGTAAACTTTGTTATAAAAAATTTGTTGTATTTGGCACGCCTTTTCTTCTCTTTCTTTCTGCTCTTTGTATCGTTGCCCCTTTAAGTAGTTAGTTGTACGCGGTATGGTATAGTTGTATTAAGTTAAATCGCAATCTAATTTAATTTCTATATCTTAAGTCTTCATAGAATATGCATGTAGTGTTTTCTTGCAATTGTCTTTATGTTGTCTGAAATTAGATTTAACTATAAAATAGATTTACCAATAGTTAAATTTATTAGATTCTCCAATAGTTAAATTTATTAGCATTAAAGTATAATATTTAGAAACGTTATTTTGGATTTTATTACATCAGTTAATACGTGGGAACTTAATTAATTGTATATTAAAATGTTTTCAGAGGGCAACCCCATCACCGGCGACGGCTACAAATCTTTGAACGGCCAGATTAACACCGTGACGTCAATTAACGGCAGAAACAACCTGATCCACAGTCGCGTGCCGCCCGGCGGGTACTCCTCCGGCCTTTGGTAGATCATCACTCACCATACTGACCACGATTGACCATCACTCAACATCAACGACCATCAAACCACCGCCGATACCTGCACATATCGAAAAACTAGGTGCGGCGAACGTACTAATCTATTCACATTCAATTCAACAAAAATTCCAGCGTCGGCGATGCACGAACGTCCATAACCGAAAGGGTATCTGTCGTTTATCCTTAGCCTGTCCCCAGTAACATTTCATTCGATTTAGAATAGTTTATAGATATTTTTATAATAGTAATATTTGGATAGTTGTAACGAGACGATAGATTCGTAGTGAGCCTGTCGGACTAACTCTAAGGACTATTGTAATCTTGCACTTGATATGTTTACGCGATGATACTGCGAGGAGTGAGGATATCCTATCAGCAATATACCAAAAGGTAGAGTGCCTTCACAGCTGTTGGAGAGCCGGAGTCGACGAATTCTATAAGAATTGTCCCGAGTGTCGTAGGCATTATCGTAAACGTAAGATTATATTGTCTATATAACACCGTATAGAAATAGTAATCATGCGGCACTAACAGCTAAATGATGATATTCGATTAACTTAACATAAACGACACTATTTATAAAACTTTATTTTAATCTCTCGTTTGTTAAATTCTATATCTTAATATTTAAATAGATGGTTTATATTAGATTGCATTTATTATGTCTGTTTATACTTTTTTATTTTATTTTCTACTCGTGTAGAATAAAGATAACGTATTTGAATTCTTGGTCGATTATCTGTTAACGGATCCGATGGACCGTATGTAGGTTTTTATGGATATATTCTCGTGTTTGAATAAATTTAGGCGTAGCTCAGGCCACTGTAATGTTCTGAACTGTCATGCATAATCACTGGCCTAAAGTTAACAACTGTTAATAGATAATAACCATTATTTCAAAATAAACTTTTTTTTTTTATTAATTGTGACTTTTATTTTACCGATTTATCATTTTTATGTCAATTACAACAGTAAATAGAATTTTACCTGAAAAAGGAAACGAAATTTTACAATCTTTAAAGATTTTTTTTCTCTTTTTTTTAAGAACAAAAGTCCCTAAAAAAAATAAAGAGAAAAAAAAATCTTTAAATAAATACATACACAGACTCTAACCTTGAAATAGCACTTTTAATATTTCAGACATGACAATATTTTTAGTACAAATAATACGATGGAAATCGTCATTGTAACACATTTTTACACTAATTGATAATTTAAAGGTTTCACAGTCGTGCTCAGACAGCTTAAGTCGACAATTAGGAAATGTTTAAGTAGCCCTTAAACGATTCACATTCATAACACTTCTTGTAATTAAATATGATTGTAGATTTTGACACTTAATAGAAATATTTCATTTTTTAACACGCAACTGTATAGTTTCCAAGCTGTCGTCGGCAGTTTCATTTCCTTTGGATTTTATCTTCTGTATCAACTTGATGAAAGCTGAACACCAACACGAAATAGAAGATGTTTTCTTCTTTTTATCTTCTCTAATAGATTCTTCGCATACGTTCACATACACGTCTGGAGATGTAGACTTGTTGATTGATTCCATCTTTTTCTTCTGTTTTATACTTATAAAAACTTTATCCTTGCAGGTCTTGATACTTATTTAATTGTTAATTAAAATAAATCCTTAAAGTTATGTTTTTTTGTCAGAATTATTACCAAAAAGTTCTTTCTTCTTAATATATCTGTATTTATGAACAGCTTTTTCATTGACTGACAAAACTATTAAAAAATTATATAGAGATTTAATTTTTAACAAACTGACTTAACTGAATCATGTCGATGCATTTAATAAAATAATGCTACAATTTACTATCTCTATTTATATATGTTCAAAACTTAATAGGTCATTAAGGTTCGTAATACTTTCGAAAATAAATTAACAATTTATATAATTATAATAAACAAATTAGAGGAGAAAAACAACATAATGATAATGACAAACAACTAAAGGAAACAATGATTACAACAAAATAACTTAATGTTTCTATAACAATATTGAATTATCATTAAGTAATTTGTTTGTTGGACATAAATAATATTTTATAATTTTAAAAACTTGGATACTATTTTGTATCCTACAAGTGTTAACTTGACTTTTTTACTGAGATATCACAAGGAATAAAATATTTGCTATAAATAAAACAAAGTGATATGACATAATTTCAATAAATTAAAAAATAGTTCTGTACATCTTACTAATATTATAAATGAGAATGTTTAGATAGATGTTTTTTTGAAGGTATCTACAGAATGGCTGCATGGATCTTGATGAAATTTGGCATAATTGTAGAACATAGCCAGAAAGAACACATATCATCATCATTAGCTCACTATATGTCCCCACCGAGGGGCTCGGAGCCTACCCTAAGTTAAGGGTGATTAGGCCATAGTCAACCACGCTGGCCAAGTGTGGGTTGGTTGACTTCACACACATCTTTGAATTTCTTCTCAGATATGTGCAGGTTGCATCACGATGTTTTCCTTCACCGTAAGAACGTCAGATAAATGTACATATGTAAATCGGAAATCGAAAAACACATTGGTGCATGGCGGGATTCGAACCCAGGACCTGCAGATTGCAAGTCAAGTGCGTGACCCCTGAGCCACCGACGCTCCTCCTCCGAACACATATGCTGCTAATATTTTTTTTTAATTCAATTAGTACAAAATAAAATTACATATTAAAATGCTAGTCTTTAATTACAACGCCATCTGTGAGAGAATTGGGAGTTTTATTTTGTGTATTAGATGGTGATTCTATCTCCAATGTAACGGGACCGTCATTTTGTATTGATACTTGCATGTACGCACCAAATACACCATCTGAAAATAGATATTTTTATCATCAATCATAAACATAAATAACTAAGAGTTAAAGAAAATTCACTTTACAACCAATTCTGCTGGAAATTTTAAAAACGATGGCGTCCTTGTCGATGGAACAATTTGCCTATTCTAATACCAACCAAATAAAACGGAAATAAAAATCGGTCGAATATTTTCGATTATATTTAGACACTTTGTAAAGGTGATACTTAAAAAAAAAAAAAAATCGGTTGTCATTAATTAATGTGTGAATGAATTTATTTGTCAACAATGTTTAGTTGAATCGGAGAGGTGCTGCTATTGGTTGGTTTAAAAAAATATATAAAACCTACTTCAACATTTAAAATGGTACAAAAGGCATAATATAGTGTTTCTTATGCCCACCAAGCCATATATCCATTAAGGTTTATATGCAATTTGCTTAGATAAAAAACAAATGTGTGCCACTTAGAATTTGCCGGTGATATTTGATATGTATGCATACCTTTAACTTTATCTGGCTTGTATTTTTCTCTTAGCATTTGAATGAATTGCTCGTAGAACTCCTTTGATCTGTCAGCAGCCATTGCCTTGTGAAAATCAGGCTTGTTACCCTGAAGACATAATAAAATTCTTGTTAATTTATCCTTCTCATTATCTTGAAATAAATAGACATAAATATCTGAAATATTATCAAGATTTAATGGTTTTAATATTATTAAAAATGTTATAAATTAAACCAACCTTCCATGTATTGTATAGAGTGAATTGACTGACACATAGTATTTCAAATTGCTTATCTACAATACTTTTCTGCCATCGTTTATGATTTTCATCATCAAATAACCTTATACTTAACAGCTTTCGCACTCTGAAATATAAGAACAAAAGTATAAATATTTAAAAGCCAAATCCGAACCAACTCATAATTAATTAATTTTTTTCTTTAGGCACTAAATGCAAAATCAAATTTATAATAAGAGGAAGAGATAGGCTCCTGAAGTACAGGGCTTATCAGTAGTTAAGGAGTCAATGGATCCACATAAGTGTAAATTAGTGTTACAGTAAAGCATTTATTTAAAAATGTAGGTTAAAAATATTTTTTTCTAATTTTGAATTCAGTTTAGTAAATCAAGTATTAAATTTGGTTTTGGTAGTATGTTCTGGGTCTGACTTTCTTAGAGTTGTTAAAAGTATATTATTATTATTTTTTTTTTATAACAGAAGGGGGCAAACGAGCAGCGGGAACACCGAAGTGTTCAACGACGCCCATGGACATCAACAATACCAGAGGAACCGCAGATGCGTTGCCGGCCTTTGAGGTGGTGATAGGCTCGCTTCTTGAAGGACCCTAAGTCATATTGGTTTGGAAATACCGCCGAGGACAGACCGTTCCACAACGCGGCTGTGCGAGGCAAGAAGTTGCGCGAGAATCGCAACGTTGTGGAATGCCAGCCATCCAGGTGGTGTGGATGGAACCTTAATTCATTGGAAATTATATTCACTTACATATACTCCATGTCTTTTATGGTATCACTACTGCATATCCCAATTAATACACATGCTCCTTGCTCTATACTGCTTATTACTTCATCATTTACTGAAAAAAAAATAAGTTTCATTTTAATCCTCTAACTAGAATAAATATATGTAGATTAGTACAAGTATAAGGTTTTTCTATAGTTGCAGCAAATTCAATTTCTAATTGTACAACATATTTTACTTTTAATATCAATATTAAAGACCACTATCATCTTTCAATCTTTCCTTAAACCAAAATAAATTCTAAAATTATTCTAACTGGAAATGAGATCCTATAGTCAGATTTTGCACATTAAAAGGCATGTTATTTAACGGAGTGGCTTTGTCTTATTAATACTGAAATAAACTGTTAAATGAGGGTTATTCAGACAACAGAACTTACCGGTCACTTTAGCATTTTTAACCCGCTGTATGAGTGCTTTCATTGTGTTTGTCTATTTTACGTATGTGAAGATAACTGTGTTTGTAAAATATTGCTATAATTGTTGTAATTTTCATTTAATTATTAGGATTAAATTATTATTTAAACACATAACCTATGATGTTCAATGCAAGCAGCTGTCACTGTCTGTCACTTATCATCTGCTATTTGTCAAAGTTTCGAAAATGGCAATAATTCGATGTGTTTTTTCATGAATTACAAAATCATTTCTTTTCATTTCGAAATTAAAAAGTGTTTATTTTTACAAGATAATTTTTAATTAATAAAATATGAATAAAGTTAATAAAAAAGAAGTTGTGAAGAATTTTGTTACACAGTTCTTCTGCAGTTTATGTTTTTAAGCCTGCACCTGTACAAATAGCAGTAGCAAATTTTCCTTATACCACTTTTAATAATTGTTTTCAATCCTTTAAAATCTTTACGTATAATATCGTCGTCAGCTCATTATTTTATGTGTTCAACAAAAGGCTTAGCCTACCCATGCTCTGATGGAGATCTTGAGAACCTTGACGTTTTAGATTACGGTTTGGTCCGATTAACCGCTTACCAACTGCGCCATCGACGCTCGTTGCATCGAGCTTATTGATCGAAATCAATGGAAATGATAAACTGAAACATTTTTTTAAAGTGGACATATGATACCTTAAATAGGTAATAGATAGTTATGTCTTACTTAACCCATTAACCTTTTCTCCAAGGGGAAGAGGAAGAGGAGAGAACTAGAGTTTGATCTCATGCATTATATTTAAGATTCAATTAAAATTAAATTCACTTGGACATATTGTTAGTAAAGATATGGGGAGTTTTATTTTCTCTTATCCGTCATTCTTGATTCCAATAAGCTTTACCAATACGATTTGATATTTTGACTTTGGGATTGTTATTCTGAAATCTGACAGGAATTGGTATACTGGTAAGATATTGTAAGATATACTATGGTTATATTTGGGTAAATAAGAAAGTCGTGTTAGTTACACTATTTATAACTCAAGAACGGCTGAAAATTTGCGAGGAGGTAGCTTAGTGCCAGGACACGGACGTAGGATACTTTTTTTTTTCGAATTTATGGCTTGAAGAGCCGCTTTTTATTTAACTTATCTATATATTAATATTTTTTTATATATCCACGCGGACGGAGTCGCTGGCGATAGCTTGTTTGTAATAAAATAAGTTTTTATTTGCGAAGGACTAGTATATTTTTATTACAACAATCATAAACCACATACATATACACAGGTCTTTTTAAGCGTAACATGCATAGAATTTAAAACACGGGGAGAGTTGTGCCATTATAATAATAATACTTTTATTTTTAACATTAACATTCATAACAATTTAAAACTCCCATATACCATGTTGTATTTAAAAAGTGACCATATTATGACGCAAACAGTCACACTATTTTGTCTTTGAAACCTCTTTTGTTCAAACAAATAAAATGGTATTCATTCATACTCGAATCTGTGTACATTTGAAACTTGTACAACCATTTCATAAATATTACATATGGCTACACACTACACACTTAATAATTAAATTGTGTAACTAAATAAAAAAAATGTAAGTTCTAGGTACGTTAAAATGAACACAGTGTTTGGTAGATCTGTGCATTGGGTTATCTACGTTCTATTAAATGCAATCTAGACCAACAGAGTGACGAAAAAAACTTAAAATATTAAAGTTCTCTATATGTATTTTCTTATAAGTAAAAGGATGCACTTATTGACGTTAAGCAAAAAAAACAACATACTGTCGTTTTGACTTAAACTAGGAGTATTTTTTAACCAATTCAAGCTTTCTTCGTACCATAAATAATATTATGTAATACAAAGCAAAGAGACTATGGCTCAAGGCGTTCTAATAATGTAACAATAGAAGAAATCATTGAATTATTATTGAACGCACAATAGACAATATTCTATAGCCATTCGTGCATTAAGAACTTATAAAAAAAATGGCCTTTTAACTTTTTTTTAAAAACAAACTATGAATTATTTTAAACCAGTCTGTAAGAGGCAACATCTTTTAATACCACGGTCATTCATTTTTTTAATACTACATATTTTGGGAATCTTTTGGAAATACAATCCACTGCATCCTTATATTTCCATTTTTAAACACGAAAATATAATAAAAAGTTATACTAAAATGGTACGAAGATTCTTTACAAATGTATATGTACATATAAACCAGCCTCTTAGATACAACCTCAGTTATTTTTAATTAACAACAAGAATAACTACATATATTTAACCACAACGTTTTAGTAAGACACTGCAGTTAAGTATTATTGCTGGAAGCCGTGATTTAATTAAATCAAAAAGCTTTTATATCTTAATAAGTACATCGACTTGGATATAACTAAGGCTGTCAGATATATAGCAATACAAAAAGGATCAGGATAATTTCTAAGGATGATCGATATTGTAGTTCATTAGATATTTTATAGTCTAGGAGCCAAAGTATCGATATTTTAATGGCATGAATGATATTAAAATAAATATTTTTTCAATTACACATTTTAATCAATATTAAGCTTATTTTTAATTAAATTATGCATTTTTAAATGTACAATAAATATCGAATGTTATGTTCTATTAAATATTAAATATCTCGAATAAGGGTATTTTGCGCTTTTAAAATCGAATGCATTACAATATCAATCATCCCTGCTGAGATATATTCAAGTAACACTAATAGTCTTATTATAATAAATATACGTTAGATAAGAAAGATCAAAGCACGAATATAATTCGCAGATCACAATCAGGTTACACCCATCATTCACTCTTTAAGTTCCATTCATCCATTCCCATCATTTACGCGTCTGGCTCTATTTTTATGGGTTTGATAGCATCAATGTTTTGACGCTGAGCGTCAATAAGACATATTTGTTCCATATAGCGTCGTCTGTTTTCAGGGTTGTTCATCATGGCGGCGACGAATTCTGACGTTTCCTTCTGAAGAGCGATGATTTTCTGTTGGATCAGTCTGTTTTTGTGCATTAGTGCGATCGTTTTCCACGCTAGTTCGAGTATGACGCGGTTTTGTGCGGTCTTTCGTGCCTCCATAGCGGGGCATGGTGTTGGATTTGGGTTGTTACTTCTTGCGGTGTTCGTAGCGCGCCAGTTGAGACGCTGAGCGCGTCTGGCCTCGCGAACGCGGGCTAATTGTGATCCTGTAACAATGAGAAATTGGTTAATTAGTAAACATAAATGACCTTGAAGTAAGTCGTGTGAAACATTTTATTGTAGTTTTGATTGTTTATCTCACCGAAGAGAGTACGGCCTTTTTAGTGCGATACAGTACTCATAACACTCTCGTTACTTTTTTGTGAATAAAGCTATTTATTATCCTACTAATTTTATCCAAAAATTGTAGATACGAATGTAATGTAAATAGAGCGTAGTAATACTTTGTAATTTTGATAAAATATTTTTTTCTACACGAGCTCATCGCACCAATTGAATTTATTACAATAGCACAAAAACCGGAAAATCTATCTATAACTAAAAGCCTGACACCTATCGCAAATATCCACCGCACAATGACAGGAGCGTTGAACTGTTGAATGCACATAGCGTAGTCACGTGGGCTCTTACGCCATTCCTCGTAATCAAACACCGCTCTCTACTGCAACGTGATGCAACTATCTTGCTACATGTGCCTGTACTATCTATAGGCCAGCATTTATTTAGTTAATACTACTCATGCAATTTCATCCATGAAAAGATCTAAAAGTATCCGAGTGTCAAGCATTCGTGAGAATGTTTTGAGAATCGATGACGTTACGAATGTACGTCTTGAAAATATTCGCGCTAGTTAGGTTCTATGTATTATTTCGATTTATTTTTAACATTTTGGCTTCATAGTAAAAATTGGTTAATTTACATTTAATTTGTGTAAATTACAGTTTAAAATGGTAAAAAATATGTAAAATTATAATAATGAAGTTCAAATGTATGCTCGGTGAAGACCTGACGCTATATTTTTTGTCATTTTGAATACTTATATGTTAGCTGCATATTATGTACATTCATGAGCAGTACATTAACCCGTCAGTAACGGTAAAACTTTAAGCGCAAAAGTACATATTTTTACTTCTACATTTTTTTTCGTAAAAATATTACCAGATCTTTGTTATAAACATAAATTTAATTATTAAAATTATATTACATTAAAAACCATCAAAAGTGAGACATTATTATTATTAATTTACTGAAAAAAGATTTATCATTAATAGTTTAATAATAACTTTCTACAGTAAACGACGCTTATGTCTTCTTTGAAAAAACATGTGAAGTTTTGACGATGTGATTTTAAAGATTAATATTTTGACATATGTAGATATAGATATGATGCACATAATTATGCACATATATAATGTAATATTTATTAAATTCGACGTAATTCCAGTTCCATCCCATCAGATAAAAAACTATTAATTACTACTTAAACTAAAAAATACCGGACTGATTGTATTCCTACGTCAGGAATTGAGTGACACCTCACACATCAAAACAAGTTTAGGTCGCTTAAGCTCCTTTCGGTCACAACGGAACTTAATTATATACAAGTCTACGTAAAACCTTATATAAATAATGGATGCAAACACCAAAGAGTCACGTTAATGTATCGTATGCGTCCAAAAATGGCCATCAACAAAAACAGCGCGCGAATGTGTGGCCACGTGACTGTTACGTTGGGAAATTTGTGCAAGGATGAATGCGTTCAGTAATTGCTGTTACATAAAACACGTTTTTGTTTATGCAATATTTTATTTATAGCTTTTTTATTTCCTTTAGTTTATATAATTCAATACCGGTTTCTATATTTTTGTGTATTAGATCTCACGACTATATGACTATAAAACTTTGGAGATTGATTACGATCTTTTTTTATTTAGACAAATGGTTAGTTAATTTACTTACAACGGTATAAATACAGTAGTATATTTCCGTATCTTTTAAATTATTCTTTTTCTCCTTATAGATAAATTACAATAAGTAGATAAAAGCATTGAATTCCAGACAGACAACGGATTTACATTTCGCATGATCTTGGCAGACTTACGTTACATTACGGTCAGGTAGACTCCTCACCTTTCTAGGTCATTGAATGCAACGCTTAAATTTACTTATCTCGACTACATTTGCATGTTTTGTTCTTTTATAATTACTGGGTTTATCGCTTAAAGTTTTTATCATACCATAACATTATTAGCCCCGTAATATTTGAAATAATTTGAATCTTTTACTCCTATATAATTCTTTACGTGAGAATTTAGCTTATGGAATAGATAACCGATGAAGGCTTACAAAAGTCGAGCTTACATTATAATTTTATAACATTGAGTTTACATAAATGTTCAAAACACGTGTGGGATAAGTAACATTTATTTTATAGCCGCTATATCTGTATATGTAGGTAAATATATGATTAAAAAAATTGTAAATGCCTACGTTTCCTCGTTTTGTTATTCATGATAAAATAATGACATTCATTTTTAATTATTGATATTGTGAAGTTATAATGAAAAGGACTGTATGCTAATGATAAAGGAATTAAAAATGCTATAAATAGATTACGTACGAAATAAGAAACAAACACTTTGCAATGAAATATATTTCAACAAGACATGTTTTTCAATATGGTAGTAAATAGGTGAGAATTTAAGTAACATATGTGCTTTAATTAACATACATAAAACGTGTGATATTATATGTTTTCATTATATTATGTATATAAATTGTTTTTTTATCGTTGTCATGTTAATTATTCAAATTATAAACAAGTTATTTTATTACCTTAGGGCTTTTAGAAGGTTAAAATATCATGGTTTGTGTGGTATGTTAACTTAAAGGATGTTATTAAAAATTTCTAGGCATATTTACATTACTATATAAAATATATCAATAGAAGTAGAAACTACTTTTCTAATAAGTTAGTTTTAACTTTTTACTTTAATTTAAAAATACAATTTTCCTACGCTTTGAAAAATATATTGTCTGAGTATTTGCGATCTTTACCGGAAGTGCATTGTAATATCACCGGAAGCATGCAATTCTGTTCCTTTGCGATAGAGAGTTATGTTTGTTCCGTAGATATGTATAATTATTTAATAAATTTATATTGCAACAACTGTCGTAACTTTTGTTGTTAAAATAAACATTAAAAAGCATCGGTGATCAAGACATTAAAATTGAATTCCGTGCACATGATTTAAGGTTTAAATCATCGATCCTTGCGTACTGCAAACGATTGAAACAAATTGACGACGAGAGTTTTTCCGTCCAAGTATGTAAGGAGTCTTCAAGAGTAGAGTGAATAACTATTTACTAAGCTAGAGCGTACCATCTTTCGACCACATCAGGTGTGATCGTTTCTATAAAAAAAGATAACATAAACGGTATTCTTATTATCTTCAAAAACCTCACTTTTTATGTATAAGTTTTCCAAATTAAATAAATGGATAGAGATGAAATTACGGTACATATATAACGAAGATGAAGAGATTCTTTAAATCAGACGAAGTCGTATTCTAGACATCACCATATACGAAATACTGCCTTTTAATATCAAATAAATGGTCGGTAACCGTATTGATCTTAACGTGAGCGAGTGCGGGGGCGACGTGGTGCGGGGACGGAGGTCTATTAAGTACAAAATCTTCAGATATAATGAGCACAGATTGTTATAAAATACATGTTTTGTTTATACCGTTCACTTCGAGCTTACAAGTCGTGTGAAAGAACTTTCACTGTGACCAAAATCTCCTTTTAAAACATATTGTTATCTCTGTTTTGTCAAAGATAATAACAGGGATGGAGATATATCTTATAGAGATTTTTGTCTCAAAAACCAACGGTAAATGGTTTGGAAAGTTCTTAAGCGATCACAATTTGACGTAAGGTTATAATAAATCTATTGAGAATATACTGTCGATTTACTATCTGAATGTATTCCTTCAAAGTTTAGAATTAAAAATTAAAATAATTAGTTTTCTTTTCAGTTTCCCATTCTCACAAAATATAATACAATTTGTTTACATTCTAAAAGTAAAAGTCACATTCCCACGCTGTAAAATGTAAACAACGATATGTTACGTCACATAGTTGAGTTTGTAAACAAAAAATTATCATTTTGCGATTGTAATATTAATTGTAAAACATTAATCTTATAGGCGATAACATTTAATTATCTTTTATTTAGTAACTCCCGAAAGTGACAGGATTATAGTCGTAGGCATGTGTCGCATGTTACGTAGGCACTGTAGCTATACTTGTACATAATTATAAAAAAAATGTATTTAAGTTTCCGTCTATATTTCTATTTGAAGTAATGTCCAGTGAAATAAATATTAGACTACATAAATAAAAATAATAATTTTATTAACTTATTGTTGTTTTTAAAATTTTTAATAATTTAAAATGATGTCTAGATAATGCTCATAATATTGTTTGTTATTCGCACAATCCTGAATGATTTCACTCGGCACGTCATTGTTTGCGGTAGGTCAGTGCATAGTCGTTGGAAAACTAGTTGAACTACGGCTTAGGAAATAAATTGTCCTCAATTCTACTAAGTTATTTATTAAAAAATGCACATACCTTTTTTAATTTTTCTCGTTCTCTTTTCACACATTTTCTTTGAATAACACAGCTTGCTGGTTTCACAAAACACTGAACAGAGAACAGTCAGTTAATCTGTTGCTTTTGTTGCGCGGAACGTCTGTGTTGCTCGAGTGCTGAGCGGAGAATTGACGACGATTCGCGACTTTGGAAATCGATGGCGCGCCAGCAAGCGGTCGGGCCACGCTTCATAAGAGCGAGATAGAAAGCGGTGTTGTTGTAAAATAATTCAAATTACCCCATAAATAGATTTGTTTTTTTTTAATAATTTAATTGGAAATGATGTATTTTCTAATTCGAATCTTGTTTGGAATACATCTATTAAATCATTTCATTATTAATATTAATTATAGTAATGATAAATGAATTTCTTAAAATCAAAATACTAAATGAAGATTCACAATACACATATTCTCAATATGCAAGAGAAAGCCAATACTAAGTCAGTAAATGTTAGACAATAATATACAGACAAGACAAGCTAGAATCTTCACTTACATTAAATGTTCTTTGTTCCACACAAAGCGTACAAAAATCAATGAAGAATTTTAAGTATTATTATTTGTGAATAGTTTACTAATACGTTTTGAAATAACAATATTTTAAAAAGAAAATTTTCCCCATTTTTGTGGAATTAATTGTGACATTTAGCTGGTAACCCGTTTTTCCCCGATAAATGCGGTCGGATGGTTTTACCACGCATTGTGTTGCACGTGCTCGTGTTAACTATAATTCATTCCAAACGTCTGTGACGACTAATGACTTGTGATTTTTGTGATCATACATCGACATGCAATTAAAAAATAAAGCGTGTAGATATATGCTAAACTTTACGCACATTAACTTATGTAACAAAATAATTCACTATAATTACTAGTGTTCTCTATAATGAGATCGTTTTATAGTTACTAAATACACAAGTAACGATGAAAACTATAGTAACAAGAGTTCCTGAAGAAATCCTAGGTATTTTATTATTAATTTATTAGGGCTGCCTCTGCGCTTTACAGCCCTAAACACGATGTCAGTCAAAATACCTAAGTATTTCAGGTACCTACAAACAAGTCAGTCTTAAAGAAGTAATGGAAGTCGCATCATATTGAATATGACGTATAGCAGTCGTCGCATAACGCCACATATGATTCATCACCAACGCCACACTTCAGAGTACGCAACAGCATAAAGGTCAACACAGACATACCAAGATTAATGTAAAAAATGATTTTGATAAAATTTTACCTAATATTTCCACAATTGTTAGACTTCTAAAGTCAAAGAACTCTGTTATTGGTAGAGTTTCGTTTATCGACATTATTATTGTGAAAGATAGTGGTACTGATGCGCGATTATGCTTAAAATATTTTAAATAAATTGTCCGTAATGTCCACTCTATACTCAAATTCTATTTGAAACTCTTTGGTGTCAAAGCAAGGTGTTGTAAGTGAGGTATGTGTGAGGCACGCGGCTAGGTCCGGGCGCGGCGCACGTTGGTGCTCACTTTACAAGACACGTTCTGTTGCATGTGTAACATTACGCAGTCCATATTTTTGTTGGATATTTCCACATTTCCGTCAGTTCCAGAGACATCTAATGTTTTGCTATTCCATAGCAAGCAAATAAATTGTGTAGATTTCTCTTATAATATTAAAACTAACACTAAGTGACTCGTTTAGTGATCCCTTTTATTGCTGTTATATGAAACTCTGTTATAGAAAATGTCAACGTGACTAAAACCTTTTTATAGGAAAAATAATCTAACTAATATTATAAAAGCGAAAATTTAGAAGTTAGTTGTTTAAGATGCTAGTTAACCATAATATCTTTATAGAATACCTATAACTAAATCACAATAAGATGATTGTTGCTTTAAAGGATTTTTTGTTATATTAATTAGTGTCAGATACTCGACAGGTATGAATAATTAGTTTTTTTTTTTTATAATGGACATGGGTTTACAGCATGTAATTATAATAATAAGATCACGTTTGCGGCCATGTTCGGTACAAAACGTGCGCAAATTCCCGCGTATTGTGACCAGAAGTGGCGCGAAATGAATGCGTGCACAGATAAAATAAATGCAGTTTCGTTCAGAAATATTATCTTACTATTGCTACAAAAATATATAAAATCTATAATAATTTAAATTATTTAATACAATTTATAAGAAAAATACCATCTTTAAGGATTTAGCAAAAATAATTATCAAAAAATATTGGGCATTTTCCTCATTTATTTTGGCCAACATATTAATTATTTATTTAAACAATATTGAATGAATTGCTTCCTCAAGAATTTACCCCAGTAAATATCATCTGGTTCATCTTATAAGACACGAAGAGACGTAAACATTACGTATGATAAAGTTCTATTAATAATTCATGTGATGTCAAATGTTGTCGTTCGGTCGCACGTTGCAAACTTTGCTGTAAATATTCCAAGCACGTTGTCTTGTTGTACGTCGTAAGATAATGATGCATACACAAGTCGTGATCATTTTGTTTATTTTTAGTTATTTTTACCTTTTCGTGCACTTTGTTCTGAAGTGACTTTTTAGTGAAGTGAGCTAAAAATAATTTAAGAAATAACTAAAGATAGAAATCAAAATTTTTTTACAATTTTGGTGTGTTACCAAAAAGTTTGATAAAAGAAGACCTTATTTATCATACTTTAGAATCTCCATAATGGTGGGTTTCTGAGACCAAAATCTCCGTTTAAAACATATTACTATCTCTGTTTCGCCAAAGGTTATGACAGAAATGATGATATGTTTTATACAGAGATTTTTGACTGTTCTCTACACAATGTTGTTTATGTTATTTCAAAAAGAATAACAGAGATAACGGTATGGTTAGACTTATTATCTTACTATGGACGGATGTATGGATGTTTGTTTGAAGTTAGCTCCGGAATGGCTCAACGGATCTTGTTGAAATTTTGCACAGATAAAAATATAGTCTGGAAGAATACATAGGCTACTTATTAAGTTTTTTAACTCCACGTGGATGGAGTCGCGGGCGACAGCTAGTACAAAATAAAATTACAATGTTTTGTAGTCAAATTTATCTCTAGTTGGCTTTAAAACTACGTGACTGATAATGCGCCGAGACTGGGTATTTCTGTTTGTGGGAGTGGCGTGGCGTGTTTCCATTGCACGTTGCAGGGTGGCGTGCCGCGCTGGTTGTCGGCGCGCAGCTGACAATGTGCCCCCACAACGTGCGCGGTACACACGGTTCTTTTATCACTTGGAAGCAGCACGTTGATATGCTAATGTGACTAATTGAGTTTATATTTAGATGCTATGGCTACCAAAGTATTACTACAGTAGGGTACATTCGATTCTATGGTAGCTTTTAGTTGTATAGTCTCTAGTATGCATTAAAATTAGCTGTTATTTGTCTAAAACTTATAAAAGGTATGTAATAGAGATTATTAACCTTTTTTGAAGATTTTTTTTAATTCTTGTAAACGGCACGTTTGAACAAAATATAAATCATGCCAGTAAACTAAATTTAGTATTTAAAATCATAACCTATTTTAAATGCCTTCATCGGCTTATTATCTTAATTTATAAATTGGTATTATAGAGTTATAATGTTATAAAAAATCAAGATTTTGATCATGTCTCTTTACAAAATATGACGTGTTGGTTCTGATCTTTATTCCTTTGTTATTCGTAGCACATGCCAGCCAACGTGATAGAATTATTCCTGTATAAAACACGCTCTTCATAAAAAAAAGGTCGACTTGTTGCGTGCTGTCAATAATGTTTGCTTTGTGATCCTTTTGTGTCGATGTATTATTGATTGATTTTGAAAAAGAACGGCATTTACTTCTATTCTGTGAAAACTATTTTAATAAAATAATTAAACTATAATATAAAATAAGTGAAACCAAAATTACTTTTTACGTTCGCAGTTCCTGAAATGTTTCAATAATAACTTAAGGGCAAAGTTAAGTAATGCTTCTAAGTATAAAGTTCGTCCGTAACAGCTGCGCTAACTTTGCATAACTTTGATTACACAAAAGTTCGTATACACGAATGTTTGAAAAGTCTGTTAACTTTTTGAATATTGATGAAACTTTTTGCAAAAGTTTACTGATAATAAAATTTATTATTTTTTTATAACTTAATGACTTTTTAAGGATTGTAAAACTAAATTTAGTGTTAATACGATGAGTTATTGTAACACGAATCCATGCTACTTGCAAGGTTGCCATGAATGTTTTAATGTCGTATCATCATCATCAGATCACTATAAGTCCCCACTGAGGGGCTCGGAGTCTACCCAAAATTACGGGTGTTTGGGCCAACCACGCTGGCCCAGTGTGGATTGGTTGACTTCACACATATGTTTGAATTTATTCTCAGATATGTGCAGGTTGCATCACGATGTTTTCCTTCACTGTAAAAACGTCGGATAAATATACATATGTAAATGGGAAATTGAAAAACACATTGGTATACGGCAAATGGAAAATTGAAAAAGAAAAGCATAACAAACCAAATTATTCCACTCACTTAAAATAATTAAAATCAGCTAGTTTTACTACGAAAAACAGTTAAAAAATTGTTGATGATGATAAGATATCTGATAAAATAACAGGAAGTGTACGTTGTGATAAATTTAAGACGTCGTTTAGTTTTGGGCACGTTTTGCACGTGGCTTGTAATCAGACTCTACACTAGACACGTGGAGAGTTGATAAGATTTATTTGCGTTTATATTTTTTATTCGAAACCGATAGTGATAATAGTGTCTTCAATTAAATATTTATGTTCAACAAAGAATTTCATTTAACTAATGGTCGCCCTGACCATAATTCACTGGCAAAGTCTTTTGTTTGAGATTCAAAATTGCTAATACATTTTCTCCACATTAACAGTGTCAAATTTGTCTCTATTTGCTAGTTAGTTACTAGCTGTTGCCCACGACTTCGTCCCCGTGGAATTAAAAATCTGTACCCTACCATATTATTTACACACTGCAACTATCGTTGTTTAAATCTCACTAAGATCCATTCAGCTTTTATAGAGTTACATAGAAAACATCCATACATCTGTCCATCCAAACATTCGCATTTAGCAACGTTATAACAAGGATTTTTTTGAAAACTCACACATTACAATCGCATCAACCGATCAATGGATAAAACCAACAGCTTCAAAATACTCATACAAACATTACTTATCTATGAGTCCAGGGAACAGTACATAACTAGTTACATTTTATGTAAGAAACAAATGAGATTTTTCCTCATGTGAAATGGGTCAGAGCGCACGTGCTGTTAGCAACGTCACACGTGAAAAGCATACTTAAATCCAGATCGAAGCATTTTAAATTATTCATTAATTCAAATCCAATCCGTTCGATGAATAATAGGCGCGAATTAAAATACAAAACGTTTTTGATAGCTTTTATTTCAAATAGCGTTTCATTTATAATTTTACTTTTTTAGATTTTGATACAAGCCAGCTTCAATTTTATGTCTGTTGTTAACTAAATTTACTTCTTATTTATTTCGCATTATAAAAGTACATATAAATGTTACGCAACGTCCAAAAATAATGTCATTTACTGAGAGAATGTAAGAATATATATTACTGAAAAAGCATAAATACATCTAGGCTGCTTACTCCTAAATTAATATGTGTGTCATAGTGTTTAAATATGCTATTCACGTGTCGGTACTCGACACGTGTTTGCAAGATTTCTTTTACGTGCAACCCTGATATAAATGTATACGTTGCGCATGATCATTTGAGACCTCTACTCGCTTGCGTTGCATAAGTAATGCTTCAATGTGCATTTATATATTTTTAATGTTACTAATATTATTAATGCGTATTTTTGGATGTATGTTCTGGAGAATGTATCTCCAGAATGGCTCAATGGATCTCGCTGAAATTAGGCATAGATCTAGAACATAGTCTGGAAGAACAAATAGGCTTGTAATGAAGTTTTTCATAATAAAGCCGACTACACATCTTCAGTGAGGTAGATGTCAACCAATGATTCCTTTGGCGTGTACTTTCTATCGATGCATTTGCTTCTTTTTAGCAAGATATCAAGGGATAACCCAAGGGATCGTGATGACAATATGTTTTATACAGAGATTTTGTTCTCAGAAACCCACGGTATTTTGTTATTTAGAAAAATATACGACAATATAACCCAGCAAAGTATCATCATCATCAGCTCACTATACGTCCCCACCGAGGGGCTCAGAGCCTACCCTAAGTTAAGGGTGATTAGGCCATAGTTAATCGCGCTGGCCCAGTGCGGGTTCGTTAGCAAAGTATAAAGTAAGTAAAATTTATATGACAAAAATAATTATTAAATTAAATAAAATATAAACCATTTAAACAATATAATAAGTTAATATTTGACATTTAAACTACTTTAGAGTATAAATAAAATTATTGTTTTACATCAATACTAAACGTAGAATTTGTTTTAAACAAAAATGGAAAATAAAAATAAACTAGCATGAACAATTTTATTTGAACATTTTATAGTGAATCTAAAATAAGTACGTTAGACCGTTAACGGTTAGCGACATTACTGAAGTAAAAGGCACGGTGCAGTGAGATGCATATTGGTGTCAGGGGCTAGGCACACGTGTTACTGCCACGTGCTGCGTGACCTACTAACGCCAGCTCGCTCGCCTGCCACCAAAATGTCGGAATACTAGTTGTGACTTGCGACTTCGCACATTTTTTTCTTTAAGAAATTCTTGAATTGAGAATTATGTTGGTACTGAATAAAACTTAATACAAAATTAAATAAATACTTGACTTTGCTATTATCGTATATTACGTGTGCAAAATTTCATGACGATGGTTTTCAATGGCGGTCAAACTTATATGCGAATTTCATAGTAAAAGATTGAATTCTTGCCACTAATACCTTTTTTACATTATAAGGTTGCAAACGAGCGAGCGGTCCACCTAAATTTGTCGAAATGGCGAAGCGACTGATGCCCATAAACATTCTTAATTGCAGATGCGCACCTAGCTTCAGACTAGGATTTCTCTTAAAAAGGAAACAACGTTTTACTTATGCATGCATGTGAGAGACAAAAATGAACACGAAAATCATTGATTTGCAATTAGAAATTATAAATAAAAGATTGGATAAATGATACCGGATACAGAATTCATAAAATTAATATTTATATTATAGTTTTAAACATAGAAATGTTGCCATGGCACATAAGTTTCCATGAAGTTTCACAAAAAAATATTGTAAAATTCAACAACTTTCCTTGACAACAACGAAAAGAATTCATTAATAAATTTCGATCGAATTAGTTATACTTAGAATAAGTTTGATTTATCAATTTACATATTTTTACATTAGGAAGTTGATAGTTTCAAACAATGGTCTTTTCGTACATTGCCGGTGAACATATCTAGGCAGTTAATATTTACTTCTGCATATAATTTTACACGTATTTAAAAAAAAAACAATCTATACAGTCAAGGATTATTATAAAAAAAAATTGGTTGTCTAACACAATGACATCTCGGATAACAAAAGGAATATTACGCACACCTAACATTCTAAAATTGGCTTTTACGTTTATACAAACTTTATTTAGGTTAATTGAGGTTTCAATGGCCCTGTTGTATTGAAACCAGCACAGCCAGGAAAAAAAATTATACTTCCAGGCGAAAGATGGCAAAAGGTTTGCTACAACGTGTTTTAGGAATAAATCTTTAGTGCTTTAATTTCCTTAGGTGAATTAATAATTGGCCTGCGTAAACACGTCTTAAACGTTACCCCACTTATTCGCTACTCACTGATAAATTTTGTTTACAACAAAGTTAAATATATTGGTTATGGATATTACTATAATATATAATGTCCATATAAATCCATTGGCTGAGTTTCAGTCGCATAAATATGTATGAATACTGTCCGATTGGCCTTCAGGCGCCACGTTGTCATAAATAATGCAGCTACGAACACCTCATGCTGATATAAATATTTAGTATTTTGTTACAAGCTATCCTTGTTGGATATTTTATGCATTTAAGGCCAGTGTCAAAATTAATGCATACGTTAAATGAAGGATTGATGTATTTTCCAGCTCAAGCGAATGTCATGTAAGTATTGATGTAAGGACAACTCTAAGTTAATATTAACCTGATAAAAATGTTAATCCAATAGCCGCTGTTTTCTCCAAAGAATAGATGAGCCTAGAGAGATTTAAAAATCAAAAAAATAAGTCCGAGAGAGTTGAACACTCTAGTAGAGAGTAGAATATTGCGTTACTAGATTAGACGAGGGTTTTTGGTGTTGATAATGTATAAAACTTAAAATATAATTAATTTATTATAATCTATTCTGTAGCTTCAAAGCCAAAATAAAACAAAGATATACTTTAATACGTACATGTTTACTCTCTTAAAATCAATTCACTGTCTTAAAAATCATCTCGTAACGGTGGATGTAGAGTTAAAACGGTCCACATTATGTACCGGCCACGTGTTGATCAATATGAAACGACGTGACCGGTCTATTCAATAATGTATTGTATCCCGTACTCCCCTTTACTTTTCAATAATGTTTTCATTATTCGTAAGTGTGATATATTTGCACTGTCAGCTTCAACGTGAAACGTGGTCGGCCATGTGCGCTACCGAAACGCGCCAGAATAAACGTGACTCAAAATGTCGGTGTTTTTTATGAGCGAATGCGGAACGATGGAAAATTTGTCACGATCTTACCCGTGTTGTACCTCGTGTTGTATTTGAATTGTATTGAGCTTTGGTTTTTTGTGCCAATGTTTTTCGTTGTTTTATGTTTGATAGTTTAGCTTCCGTGTTTATTGAACACCTAAAGAACAGCGAGTAATAAATTATAGCAAAATTACTCTATCTTTTATTAAGAACATTTCAGTTTTAACTTCAACGAATATTAATACGCAGCATATTCTAGCATCCGGAGGCAAAGTAAAGTAATTGGCAGCATAATATAACAAAGGAAAGTATTTCGTAGAGCTACGTAGACCATCGTAGCAGATAGAAATAGTTTGTAGCTCAATGTAGCAGAGTGGAGTAGACGAGAATAGTTCGTAGCAGAACGTAACAGAGCAAAGAAGATGCGGTAGTTTGTATTACAACGTAGCAGTTACATAGAGATATTCGTAGCACAGCGTAGCAAAAACGTGCTTATTAAGTGCATTAAAATGTACTTTTAATGCACAACGATTGATGATTAGGTTTACTTAATGTTCATTTAGTTTATCACAGAGATGTTAGTACCAAATTGTGATACGACAAATGTAGATAATAACAAAGCACTATGATGAAACTTAGTACCGCAACGTATAAGTCACGTGTCTAAAGCATATTTATGTTACGCTATTAACGATTACAGACTTTGTATTATGATAAGGGAGCGATAGCACTGCTTCAACAATCTCGTACAACTTTGTACGCATGTAGTAGTATTTGATACACCAGGCGACGCAAGTTTGCATGAGAAATATTTAAATAATTTTTAAGTCGTTAAATAAAATAAACTTCATGTTAGAAAATTATCCCCTATTATGAAAACATATTGGAGTGATTTAATTTTTTTTGTGTTTAATTTTTGTTTTGAAACTTTTAAAATTTATAGCAATTATTAATTATACGAATGTTTAGATGGAACAGCTTAATAGATCTTGCTGAAATTTAGTACCGATGTAGAACATAGCCTAGAACAACACACAGGCTACTTACTATTTATTTTTTATTTCGCGCAGATGGAGTCGTAGACAACAGGTAGTATGCACACAAAGATACTGAAGTTAAAGTTTTAATTAAATATATAACCAACGTCAAATTTATCAAATCACATCAGACAATGGAAAGATTATTCGATCGCAAAGATTGTTTTCCTACTTTAAGTATAGACAACATTCTTTTGCTATTACGTAATCTAGTTATCCTTTTAAATATCTTAACAACTTTCTAGTTTTAACATTAAGTCGATTATAATTCAAGTCGATATCGTAAACATCAGTATTTGTATGTATGTTGTTGCTTGTTATTGGTAATATGTGTATGTATTTAAACGACATTTTTTTTACTTATAATTAATTTAAAAACACGTTTTGGTCTAATATTACTATGGTTTTGAACACCCTTAACAATTCTATTGACCCATTTTGTAATCCTTCAGATTATATTTGAAAAATCAGACACATTTATAAAATACTGCCAGCGACTTCGTTCGCGAGGGAAAAAAATAGTATAGCTTAATAACAGAAAAATATTTTTTAATCCGATTTAGTAGGAGCCTATTCAAATCGAATCAATTTTTTTACTTTATAATATTAGTTGAGATAAAAAATTAGGTATATCTTGGGTTTATTTTTGGTTTTAATAATAATTGATATACCGGTCCTAAGTGTGATCGCGGCCGCGGTGTTATCTCAGTAAACACGTGACAAGATGGTGCACGTGCTCAACTGACAGCTGATAATAATAAATTCATTTCACACACTCGCCCTAATTCATTCGTAGTCAATAGTTCAAATTAATTTGCATTTGTTATTTAGGATATTTACGTGATTTATTTGGAATAACAACAAAATCATGTAATAACGTATTTAGTGGATTAGTATGTTAAGAAATTATTTTTAAAAATCTGGAGACGCGACTTTTATTACTTTCTCGTAGAAACCTGTGCACATTTTAAAATAAACGATACAGCAGAAAAGGTTATGGTCTTATAAAAATTCTTACATTTACACGAATTCATATTAAGTTTTTTGAAGTTATCTGTTATTAGAAAAATAAGAGAGTATTAATAAATATAACCCAATTTGTAAAAAGGTTTAATTTTGTTTATTAACAAAACAAAAACAACGCTTTAAAACAAATGCGTCACGCTTGTTGCAATGCGAACGCACTTCAAACGCTCTTTATTGCAACTTGACGTAAATAACGAAGGTATAGTATGCAGCGTGTCGGATTGTCGGAGTGTCGGAGATGGCAAGTCGGCGTGGCGCAGCGTGTCGGCGACGCGTGACCACGTATAACGTGTCACTAACTGACCTAAGATCGTTACCGCTTTATCTTCCGCAGTGTACCGTCATTGACATATAACCTCACGTGTGAGACCACAATGCGATTAATTACCATTTAATTTATAAGCTGCAATTCCTTATCATTTAATAATATCATTTAATGAATACAAATATCATTTAATGAAAGAAATACAAATTGTTCACATAATTTTTGTGCGTCTTTACAATGTACATATGTGATGTTGGTTTGATTTATACGAGCGTGTTTGATATGGCATGGTAGTGTCAAACCAGACTTTAAAATATTAATTATATTTTATGACGAGCTGTCCCCCGCGTATCCGTCCGCGTAAAATTAAAAATCTTAATTAGTATGTTCTTTCCGCAAATGCTATACATCTATGCCAAATTTCAACGAGATCCGTAACACCGTTCTGGAGATACCTTCTAACAAACATCCATCTATCTAAACATTCGTATTTATAAGATAATGAAATAGGTAAGATATCGTATGATGACAATTCAAAGTTACTAGTAAAAGACAATAAGCTCGTCCGAATAATGACGAAATCTTTCTGTCTATACATTGACCGTCACTTCTTCGCAAAAACGACATTAATGCAAGCAAAGTGTTACATAATCGTTTCCTTGTTGCAATGGGGACGTTCCGTCCGGACAATATGATACTCCATCCTTTATGTGATGAGCGGTGATAGAATTTCCTCCTTGTTATTGTATTTCCCGGGAAACAGTTTCCAGCAGTTATGTATATTCGATTACACGTAGATTTAGGTGCTGTGTTGAAATGGTTTGGTCAAACTAACAGAGCCATACATGCGTGATATACCACTACTTAAGTTAAATAATCTTAAAATTCATAATAAAATTAAGCTTATGTGTTTAAGGTTTTTTGACCTTCGTACGAATAATGTGGTAAACGTAATTATTCATGAATAAACTAATTGCATAAAAGCAATGATAAGGAAATTATTAAAATACATCAGAAATTATTCGCTCTGTAAAAGCAGTTTGCAATAAATATTTATCGAATGCAATTTTAACATAATGACGTCATCACAGCCACGTGACATTTTATCAACTTAACAGCGTTTTCGACTGCAGTGTGACATATTGTGACACATGTTGTCTTTGTTCTTTTCAATAAGAATGAGAGGAAAGGCTACATGTGTGAATACAAGTTTCCGTTTATTACTAATAATACCTAAGAGAAATACTTTTTTATTAGATTCTCTGTCCTCTGTAATAAACATCCACGTGACTGGTAAAAAATATTCTTGTAATTAATTACTAGATAAGTAGTAGTAGTAGCGTAGTTATTGTTAGGAAGAAAATCCGACACATTGCCGGTGTGTCGGCGCAACACTAGCCTTATTAAAATGTCAACGTTTTTGTCCCCTCACTAATCAATCTGACACTTGACTTGGTAACGAAAGCGCGACATTCGCGCCAAAGAATTCTAACTAATAATGTCTGAATAAAGTGATTAATCATAACAATTAATTGATGATTTCATGTTAATTTTGATAACCGACTTCAAAAAGGAGGAAGTTCGCAATTCGGCTGCATGTTTTTTTTATTGCGAATACTCCGTTACGGTGTTGTTTATGATTCGTTTATGTATGACGTATTTAATTACCACGGATCATATACATATATACTATGCATTTATGGTATGTTCATATTCAAAACTAGCGGTCGCTATAAACTTCGTCAGCGCTGAATAAAAAAGAGGTCTATAATTATGCCTGTACTTATATTTATACCTTCCCTTCGAAGTCCCGTACAAATCGGATCGCTCATTTGGAGATATCCAGAGCAAACACGGCCTTGGGGATAGACATCCACACAGACCGGCAAAACTGATAAAATAGTTTTTCGTTATCAGCAACGGAAGTACATCATCAGGAAATATGTTTTTTTCTATATTACTGTGGAAGTAATGTAACTATTTTAATGTGCTGTATCGGTTATAGGATGCATATCAGCGCATTATATTTTGTTTTCAGACGTAGAAAACAGACAATCTTAAGAAAAGAAGAATACAATATTTATTGGTAATGTTTAAATTACAGGTCGAATATATTTAATCGTCCGTTTCCATTGTTGAAATACTTGTTAAAAACATATTGTTATCACGCTTAAATAATCTGGTACGAATGCGAACGTCAGATTTAAATCTGTATTGTTAACATGCTAAACAAAATTATGCAAACATTATTGTGTGTTGAATACAATACTTGTAAATACACAATTGTACTTAAAACCTTTGGAAATGGCACGACCTTTGGTTGCCGTCAGATACACGTGACACATGAAATAACAAATAAGGTGTAGTGACGGTAATGTTTACAGAATGCAGGAAAATAACACATCACGTGGTCATTGCATTCTTTTTTGTGTAGATTTTTTTGGTCTTAACTGTATTGTCATCCCTTACATACTCTTTGATTAAATAGAGACAGTAATATGTTTACTACAAGTGAGGCGGAATGCGACAAACAAGAAAAAGCTTAAATACCAAGTATGTAATTCAAAATCCAGAACTATTAAATGTCATCGAGTTGTTTTGAAATAAAAACCTTTAATTATTAATTTGTTTTATTGATTTTGTTGGTTGGGCAAGATTATACCTATCTACCTATTCCAATTTTACGACCTATATCCATATAAGGCAAAGCGATTGTTGTGTCTAAAGGTTTAACATAAAATATGCCGGTGTCTTACTTTTTTAAACGTTGGCAATGGTAAATATTTTTGCGGCCTACTTCTTGAAGTGCATATCCGACTAACGGATTCCATATTGAATCTATCTCTGGCAAAGTAAAACAGCTGTAGCGAAGTCCGGTGGCCTAATTTTACTCCTCTATGTCCCTTGAATGCTTGTGGGGAAAAAATGGTTCGCCATTTCGGCGAATAAGGTGAGCGTTTGCTCGTTTGCCATATAATAAAATAAAAATGGTCGAAGAAAAGTAACGGTGATTCGGGCTTTGCATAACGAAAACTATTTATTATTTAATTTATAATATGAACTTTTATTACATTGACTTGTTGAAGGTTATATCTATAAATATTTAGAGTACCAAATGCGGATGCAATCAATTTAGTAAATGGACCACGTGACCGGTCACGTGGCTGCCAAACTTTCAATTGAAAGATAACATCAGATTACGACGACGCGACACATCTACAGTCAAGCAAAGATATTTGGCCCGATGATAGACCTTCTGACATTACGATTAGTTTCTTTAGAATGTAATACCCACATGGGTATAGCGTAAACTTTGCATAACAGAACAAAATCTTGACTGATTTTGACATTAGCAGGAGGGCGCTAGTGTGCTGTCATAATTTAGTTTGACTATTGCCCACCGAGACAGATATCCTTGACGGTCTACAACTGTGGGTTCGACAGCAGTGACATGACAATATGTGTCAATTCGGGAGTCTCTGCAGTCAAATCTCTTTAATTGTGGATCTCCACTGTTGAAGCAATGAGTAATAAGAATTAAAAAAAATACTATACTACGTTTAAAATTACAATCCAGACGTGCCATACACGAACTTTCGCAGTTGATTGCTTTAATTCCCTGCGCGGTAGCATTTCGGAGTCACGTGCGCGGCCCACGTGATGCGCAGACGCACATGGCCGCCGGGGGAACGACCTTGTCTCGCCACAGACTATACATACACGCACAGACTACTTACACGCACAGACTCGTACACGCACTGACTATGTACATACATGCACATTTTGTACACATTACACACACTAAACCAAAGCCTGTACACATCTCACAGCCCTTCACTGCAAGAATGCATAAACAATGAGTACTATTGTTAGTATGCTTCGTATATTATATGTATTTGTTCGTAAACGAAACATATGAAGAACAATTGTTTTGTTATATAAAAAGATCTTTGATAGTAATGGTTGGTTAACTAGTAATAGTCAAGAAAAATGGCTCAACTGCGCATTTATAGTCTTTGAGTAGTCAGTGAGACCTTACATATATAGTTATATTTTTAGTACTTAAGAGAATTCACTAAGGGATGGCTTAAGTAAACATTAACAACTCTATGCTTGGGGTTCTAGCGCTAGCTAGTATTTACATTATTCTAGATATCCTATTCTACTAGCATAATGTAAACCACGCATTACGTTTTGATTGCCAAGTATGTGGAATATCAATTCAACAGCCGAAAGACGATTATAAACATTCATATTTTGGTCACTTCTCTTATTCCTTAATGAAAGAGACAAAAAAAGTTTTGTGTATTTGGTATGGTAAATAAATAAATGATATACGACACACCAAAGGTACATTTCTAGATTATTAGTTTGCAAAGGGACAATCTTTGCAGTGTTTGAGATATATTTAAATATCTTTAAATCTTCCATTATGTACCAAAGTCTGGATAACGGATGTTCTTTTATCATTGAATGCCAGTAGTATGTGTTATGTGCAGTATTGTTGGTGACATCATTGTGTATTTTGGTATTGCACGTGCCGACAAAACGTGATGCGCGCGCGCCTATATCAGACCACATTACGACTGTCATAATGTCGCTCTTCACATTTTTTTGCCTGACTTATAGAAGGGTAATGGTTTTTGTAGGAATGTCGTATAATCTACTTAACTTTTTTTCAATTATGAATAACGTGCATATTATGTAATTTTGTAATTCAAACAGGTCAGCACAACAATAATTCTCGTTAATAATATGTGAAAAAAATTTAAACGCAGTCAATATTCGAGACGCAGGTGTATTTGTCATTGGATGCACCTGTTTACAAATTTTCCTTATTGTTTGAGTATTATGAATTAAACATATAATAGTAGCATTTTAATTCACATACAATAGATGAAGGTAGTCAAGACAGGCAAGCGGTTAAGTTCATATCTCGACTCAACTTCAAATAACAATTAGGCCGAGAACTCCTTTCTTATGAGTCGGTAAAGCAACCACCTGGTTACCACTTTATCTTATGTATAAACAAAAAAAATTACGCTCAAAAAATTTTAGGGCGACATCTGTTGGCAAAGCTTTACATTTACACGGGTTACATTTTCAACTGCAGCCGATTTTACTGCCATCTAGGTTGGAAAGGTGACAATATTTTATATTCTTGTGTGATCAAGGTTTAACCTACTCATAGATAGATGGCGCACAATGGTTTGTAGAACTATAAAGGGCACTGTTAACTGAACTGAGGTCCTAGCATGAATGTTCGTAAAAAAAAATTCGTAAAAATTCGACATAATTTGTAATTAGACTTGTGCAGTGCTGCCTGCTGGGCGCAAAGTAAACCAACTTGAATACAAGCTTTGGCATATTCTGCCGATAATTCGTACTAGGGCCTAGTACGAATTATCGGCAGAAAATGCTGAAGAGGTTTTTTAAACAGATGAAAAACATTTTTATTCCACTCATGTGGGTTAGAACTATGAGGTTGAAAATGAGTCAATGTTAAATGACCTTTGCAATAAACAAAGAGATTTCGGCCGAAAGGCTATATGGATTTTGCTGAAATTTGGCATCGGTGTAGAATTGTAGAACATAGTCTGGAAGAAGACATAGGCTTCTAATCAAGTTTTTTAATATTGCGCGAAAGGTTTCGCGGGCGAAAGTTTTATAAAGTACTGAGATAGAGCCAGCGGAAAGTTTAGTCCCCGATTTCCGGTCCTTGTATTTTTAATTTCTTTGGTAATAGTAATTATAATTATAATTTATAAGATAATTATTTAACATCAGGTGGGATATATCTCAAAGTGACATAATTTTGCTTACAGTGCTTTAGTAATTACTACCAAAATAGATTTAATTTTAATTTAAAATTCACATTAAACTCGTAATCTGAATATTGTAAATTCTAAACATTTACATTTAATTCTCATTATTTTTCTGTTTAAATATGTGCATTTGTTTATTATCTTGCGTTTAGCTTTTAGTGCTAGGTCACGTTAAGTCGCGGTAGCGGTCGCGGGCGCGGGCGCGGGCGCGGGCACGAGATATAACATATACACCAACTAGTTTTATTAAAAAAATAATTAGTAGCCTATCTTCTTCCAGACTATGCTCTACATCTATGCCAAATTACAATGAGATCCATGAAGCCGTTCAGGAGATATCTTCAAACAAACCTCCAATCATCCATTAAAATTTTTGCATTTATAATATTAGTAAGATTGACATAGAAAGTATTCAAATGAAAACAGCACGTGCGGAGTAACCGTAGGTTTCTGAGACCAAAATCCCCGTTTAAAACATATTAACTATGTTTTGTCAAAGATGATGACAAGGATGACGATATTATTATGTTTTATATAGAGATTTTGATCTTAGAAATAAGAAGAAGAGAAGAAGATCAAAGAAGAGGATATGTGATTCAACGTGAACAAATATTTAGTCTGACTTTAAATATAACCTCTATTTAAATTCTAAATTTAAAAAATACATAAATCCTACATAATTGACAAGTTGGTTGCTTATTAATGTATGTGAAATAAATAAACAATAAACAAATAAGATAAAGATCTAATATTGTACGTTATCATTATCAAGTAATAATGTCGATACCAAAAACTAAATTATGATTCCAATTACGATAAATAAATTCAGATTATTTTTCTCAAATCATCACGGTTTAGCATGTCGTCGCAGTGCAGGACGCATTCCGCGCCATGCCGCTTTAAATGACGTCATCCGTCGAGCCCTTGCCTCTTCCGGCGTGCCGGCAGTGCTTGAACCCAATGGCATTGCCCGAGACGATGGCAAGAGGCCCGACGGTATGACGCTCATTCCGTGGAAAAACGGGCGGTCACTCGTGTGGGATGCCACATGCGTGGACACTGTTGCTCCATCCCACGTGAGAGCGACCGCTCGTAAAGCCGGCGCAGCTGCGGCGACAGCCGAAATCAATAAAAGGCGTAAATATGCGGCGTTGGCAGATCCGTATATATTTGCGCCTTTTGCCGTGGAGACCTTGGGGCCTTGGGGTGCGGAAGCCCGTCGCCTGTTTAAGGAGATTTCCGCACGCCTCATCGACACCTCAGGGGATCCAAGGGCTGGCGCGCATTTCGGCCAAAAGTTGAGCCTGGCCATCCAACGGGGAAATGCCGCCAGCCTCTTGGGAACCCTACCGTGCGACCGCAGCGATTTGGGGTCGATTTTTTATATTATTTAGTTTTATTTTTAGTTTGGTTTAGTTTTAGTATATAGTTTATAGTATTATTTTGGTAGTTTAATTAATTAGTTTTATAAAATACGCTAAGTTCACAATTTATTATTCAATTAAAAATAACTTTCATTATTGAAAATATAATTAAATTTTATAATGCTTTCTCAAATCAATGATCATTATATAACACACCAGTTATAATTCAACAAAGATATCGGAAACATATTTTGATACAAATGAAAACGTCAATTATAAAAGGTCCTTTATGCCGTAGTCTTACTGAAATTACCAGAAACATCCAGGTGTTGTAGTAGGGTAGGGTGCGGTTTGTCGACCACCTAGGGCGCTAGACTGAAAGGGGCGCCACAGGTCTGCGCATTATACACTCTCACGTAACCCTATTAAGGGGGTGGGGGGCTCGAGGAAAGTGGGCACCATAGAAATCTTGCCCAAGGCGTTATTAATGCTAAAACCGGACCTAGATGTTGGAATTCTTCGGAGAGTTGGAATAATGAGACTTATTCCTGTCTACGCGCAAAATATGCGCAATTCGTCGAGTAACGGAAAATAGTGCCCCTAAAACTATGTTTTTGTATGTTTTGCTCACTGTCCACGAACTATATGTTAAGCCTTAAGCTGTCAATATTTTTTGCATGCATATTGACGGTTTATTTTAAGAATATCTTATAACCTGTAATTGGATAAGGCGGAAATTGTGTCGAAATTATAATGCAAGGCAATTTAATTATGTTACTTAACCTTCCAAGATTTAAGCAATGATTTAAATCGTAAAAAATATATTAAAAATATTCCAATGTTACCTTACCTACATTAAAACGTACTATGTTTAATGTCACGACCATGTAAATAGGCTTGTTTGTTTCGGGACTTTCTCGATGGATACAGCAATGAACTTGTTTGAAATTACATTTCATTAATCAACATGACGGTTGAATACATTATTCTAAATATATTTAATTACCGGAACATAGACAAAGATAAAAACTAAATCAAAGAGAATAATAAATAATTGACTCTGAAACAAAGTTATAGCATTTGTGACGCCCATGGTTTAAATAGTCTGGAATATTACAGTACTTATATGACATAAGGTGCTTAAAACTGTTTAATCTTGGATTTCCACTGGCGAAAAAAACATAAAAAACCATTTTCATATCCCTCTAGTTTTTTGTAAAGTTAAAATTCTTGCTAAATGAAGTGTGACCTGATGACCTGCAGATCATGTCAAGATTCACATATGTGAAGCAGATCAGTGAAGCGGCTCGCAGCTTAGCTCAATTTGTGCATAGAGTTATGATTTGCGTTACGACCTGCGAATTATTAATCACTAGGTAGTTCGCGGCTCCTTGGCCAATATAGTATTAATACATCGCGATGAAACATGAGATGCCATTAAAGTTGTTGAGCCGCAGCTCAACGATTCAAGTCCTGAACTTTTGAACCGGTTCGTATCTCATTTACAGACGTAAATAAGAGAAAACGGTTATACGAACAAAGGTTATCAAAATATCTTGTATAACAAAAGATCATTATATGTTAAAGTATTAAAACCTATCTGAATATTTAACTCAGTCGAAATATATAATATACTCGTACATAAAGGCTAACTGTTATTCGATTGTCAATGACCATTTAAATATGAACAATGCTATAATTGTTATTATAATAAACAAGTTTTGACGTGCAACTTAGTTCTCGCAGAATAAAAATGATGCTGAACTCGTGTTATTCTAGACTGTTCTTTATCTGTGCCAAATTTAAATAAAAATGTAGTGAGCCGTCGTGAATTGATTGAGTATATATATGTAAAAAAAACTGCAAAATTATCCCATCGTGAATTTCCGGGATTATAGGTATGTAATCTTCCTATGTTCTATATTGATACCAAATTTAATTCAGACCTATGAAGCCGCTCAAAAGATATGTAATAACAAACATCCATCCACCTAAAATCTAAACTATCGCATTTATAATAGTATGATAACGCAGCCGCGCCGTTGAGTTCGAACGACTTCGGATTGTTTCGGTCCAATGTCGAAAAGTAAACAGAGGAACCACAACTTCCATGCTTCCTTACATGTCGGCCATTACGATATATCACTTTTTCAATTATTTTGCGATAATTATATGGTAAAATAAAGTGGCATTGTAAAACAAGCAAAAGTACTTTAGAATCGTGGAGTTTATGCGTAATAGAAGCAAAGCAATTTGCATATGGTGAAAATTTTCTGAGTGTGGATTGAATAGCAGTATACTAGAACAGTAATAATATCTCTTTAAACCTTTAATTATGTTTGCCTTAACAGGGATACTGCTGTGACCCTAAAGGGAAAAATAATACAAAAACTTAATGTCGGTGGAACCAACAATGCGATCCTGTTTAACCTGGTTGAGAACGATATTGTAACTTAAGACTACGAAAACTTTTTTAATTAGTAGTTTGCAAAAAGTAATTATAATCTTAATAAAGTTTCTTGCTATATATAATAACTAAATACAATCTCTGCAAACCACGTTTTGCAGAATTATTTTGTTGTTAGAAAAAAAATAAGAACTAAGCAATTTAAGTAGGATCTTTACAAAGGGGCATTGAAAGTATCGACATTCGCGTTCGAAATATTGACAACCCTTCATTATCTATACTAATATAATATTATAAAGCGGAAGAGTTTGTTTAAACGCGCTAATCTCAGGAACTACTAGTCCGATTTGAAAATTTCTCTTTTTGTTGGATAGTAACTTTATAGAGGAAGGCTTTAGGCTATACAACATTACGCTGCGACCAATTTTTTTTTTTCAATTCCGGGCGGACGGAGTCGCGGGTGACATCTGATTTTTGAATAAACTGATAAAATAAAACTATTTATTACGTAGTGTATAACTGACATATTAATCACTTGTTGGAATGTTGACTGAAATATTGTTATGAAATTAAATATGATGAAATTAACCAATAAAGTGGTTTATATTAAAAGTAAAGACAGCCTTCAAAATGCGTAATTGCTGAATCATGTTGTAAGTACATACAGGAATTATATTTCACGACTAAGCAGATATTTAAAATATAAGTCACCGTCACATTGTAAACATTGGCACTTTCTAATCTTACTAATCATACTAAAAACTGACAAAAAAGTCAGTTTGATGATAATCGTAACCTATATTTAAATATTGCATGAAAAGAAACAGATTTTATGACTTGATTAAGTACTTATATTTGAATATTTACAATTAATCGAGTATTGACATGTCAAGTCTTTGTGTCAGTGTCGATAATTTGTTTAGTTAATTTACTATTCGATTTGAACTTACAGTATACCTGGGAATAGATCTATTTAGAGATGGAATGATTGCGTCAGAGGTGAAATTTTTAAAAACAAATAAAAATACACACAAGTAAATAGAATTGGAGGATAATTTGACAGAAAGATTTAACTGTTATACCTAGTAATATTACAAATTAACAAAAATCATAGTGCGACGGCAACATAAAATAAAACAGCCTATTTTGTACCTTAGCGGTTCAAAGTTGTGCGTCAAGTGCATTACTGCGTGGTAGTGGCCGGGTATCAGTCTCATCGGATGTGTGCTGTCAGTCGTCCGCGCGTTTAACTCAGTGGTTCGAATTGGTACGGGATTACTAATTCCATTATAAAAACGAGTGGAACATTTTTGAGTGGAACATTTTGTAGTGAAACATTTGGTGGACGTGTGTAAGTTGTAACTGTAAAAAAGTTTAATACATTTTAATAATAATAATAATATCAGGAAATAATGTAAAGTTAGAAAATAATTAAATTGTGTCTATTTTCATCACAAAAATATTACCAAGTGGTCCATATTATAAACAAAATTTTCGAAAAAATGCTAAAAATCTCTGAAAAGTTTTGATATCTGTAGTAAAAAGCTTACTTGACTTATTTGAAATGTTTCTTAAATTGGTAAAATTTTACATTAATACATAAATCGATTGTTTCAAAGTGAAAAAACTTATTTCTCAAAGTAAATCAAAATTTGTTGATAATTTAATGTTAGGTACTTTGTTATACTTTAACCTATGTTATAAACTCTTGTCTTTTTTATTTTTTAAAATAATTACTATATCTATAATGAACGAAAATGTGTTAGAAATAATAAAGTTTAAAATGTATTTCACAATTTACTTTAATATATTTGTATGCATGTATTAAACGGATATAAACAACAGCTAGTTTATATTATTATGCTTAAACAACCGTTACACTTTATAAGGATTTTAAGAGCTTTAAATGGAATAAATACATTTTAATTATATTATTTTAGAGAATAAACACTGGATCTATATAGATAAGGCGTTCTATTGGCATTAAAACAATTCACAATATTAATGTAAATTTTATATATTTCGCATAAACAAAATATCCTTTTATAAACAGCATTCTGATTTCAAATATGGATTTTTCATCGTTCAATCTCACCAATGATCATAAAAAGTTCTTATATCTAATAGAATAACAGTTATTTCATTGTACGCTTAAAAATATTTCAATTTACTAAATTAAGACAGGGGTTTATAACCAAAACTGGTTACAACCACTTATTTCCAAAAAGACGCCAAAAAGGTTTGTGCCCTAACAAATGTAAAAAAAAGTATATCAAGTTTGGTGAAATGTTTTGACACAATGACATTTGATATTATTCTTTTTTTACATTTTTAATTTTGGCATTGCATCGCGTGCTAGGATTGGCTACTTTTATCGAAATTCAAATAGCGTGGCACTTCATATTAAAGCTATTGCCATCTCTGTTTTCTCAAATAGAACGAAAGGGATGGATATTTTGTAAAATAGTTGTTCGGCCGTGGAGATCCACCGTAAGATACAAACGCGTAGTTAATAGTAGTTTCCTCATCGTGACTTGATTCTCTATAATCCTTGCATATGCAATAAAAATAATTAAAATATAAAGAAATCCTTTTGATGAATTTTCTGTATTCAAACGTTTAAATTTCTTTATATTTTGTGACCCTTAAAGATCATCCTATAGATATATATTTTGGTGATTCCAACCTTAATCAAATACATAGAGTACCAACTCAAATATTGCTCAGAAATTTAAATGTAGTTACGATCACTTACGCCATATGCAAATAAAATAGACAAACGCGATCTGAAAGTCTTATTTTAACTTTACTTTTCAATTGAATCAAGATAATAATTTATATACTTTTTATAGTATAAGGTAGCAAATAGGAAGCGGCCACCTAGATTCGATAAAATAGCCAACAGCGGTCTGTTCGTAGACATCCTTAAACGCAGTTACATTGCCCACCTTTTATCCATAGAGCAGAGGACGCACTGAAAGAGGATATTTGCAATTGACCTCACCTGCTCCGTCAAACTCGCCTCCCCCTTGACATTACTTAAGAAAACGGTAGGAACAGGAGCCTCCGGCATCAAACGCATCAATCGAAACGCGGAATTACATACATTTTGTAAACTAGCGACACGGATTCCACCACTGTTGTGTTAACTGCAAAATTATGCGTTACGATTATTTACGCAGGAGCCATCGATTTATAAGAAAGTAGTTTAAAAATAAGATGTTTTCCTTAACTTATAATCGTGTGATCTTGATATAATGTTAATCAGTAATAGTAATTCATAGTTTATACCTATAATGTCAATGACAACCTTTTTGCTGCGAGTTGAAAACAATGCGATCGAGATAATTTTTTAAATTGAAATTATAATTTATAAAAGGAAAACAAACGCTTTTGTCATAAAATTATAATATCGATAAGAATCCATCAGTCTAATACACAAAATAAACCGCAAATCGTACGCATATAATTAATAATTTTTGCACTAATCTGTGTAAATTCATGATTCTATTTCAATAAACATAAATCATTTCCATCTTAAACCAAAAGTTTATAAACAAATATCTTATCTTTTGCGCTTATCTCTACAAATTGGTCGTTTATTAAATAATAAATATGTAGTTAAATACATTGTGATATTTGTTAAATTCTTGTTATTTATTGGTTTGAAATTGTGCAGTCTATATAATATATTTGAAACACTGTACGGTTTCCGATCCACTTAGGAATCCGTAGAGCGACCCGACCGTATGCGATTCTTTATCCGCAACATCGATAATTCTGTAATTTACATTGCAACTTAATGTTTAACTTGTAACAAACTATAATTATACTTTACTACCACTTTCTACTTTCAAGTATTTAAAGGCGTAGATTAAAAAAGATTACGGGGAAATTAATCACTAATCTTTCAGTTAGGTATAATATATAAGAAACAACTAAATCAACAATCATTTCCGACAAATTTTAAGCCAGATTAAAAATACATTGTATTTCTCTACCACTTACTGGTCTTTGAATTGTTACTCAGACGCTCAGTCTTTATTAAATCTATATTTAGTATGAGAAAGCTACACTAAGCATCTGTTTAAATAACCGATAAAGAATTCGGTGCGTTGTAGCATAATTGTTATATCTTTTACTAAAAACGGGTTAACTTGGCCATATTTATGTAGACATCGACTAGTATCCAACGGATTCTTGATAAAAAAACATTATGTAATATAATTTGCATAATAAGTGTTATTTATCATAATTATTTTTTGAATAATATATACTTTAATAATGCTTTATTAATTTTTTATACATAAAACTCTTTTATTCATATTAAACTGTTAAAGGACAAACGGGAATTCTTTTCAACCTCACCACTATAACTGAGACCTGTTTTTGAGTTGTTTTTTTACTTATCGTACTAACTTTTAAATCCAACACATTAATTGGGTTTAAAGGGACCATTTTTGGATTGAATTCTTGTATTTTTTTGTTTCTTCATCTGTAGTACGCTTTTAGTGGCATAGGATCGCGTCGTTTCGTCTCATAATATGACAAATATTTCAATAATCACACTCCAAACTTCAATTTCGTGGCATTGAAAATTATGTATCAATCAATTTGAAGACGATTGATTCATTCTATTCGAAGATCTTACGCCTATTAAGGTCAACTTTTAGGTATAACCAATCATATAGACAAAGGCAATATTTTGTTATAAAGATAAAAGTCGAAACGAGTTTTTTTTATACAACCACTAAAACGCTTCTCTATTAGACTTAAAAATGTATTCAAATGATCTCTATTTAACTAAAAAAGAAATAAATTTTAGAATGATGATTTAATTATTACATACTTGTTTCTCAAATACCCTTCAAGGTCATCAATTTATTATTGTTGTATTTTATATGAAACTAACTCTTGACAGTGGTAGAGCCCGCTTTAACATCTTCGCACGAATTGGCCCGGCTCGCCCGTTGAATACGACCACACAGAAGACCGGCGTGAAGTGGAAGCGATTCCGCGTTTCGTCTGATAAGTCTGCGTTCCCGAGGCCTAATTTAGTCCTCTTTCCCTTTCCATTGGTTTTTTATAGGGAAAGTATGGGAAGTGGAAATGAACTTTCCGGAGGAGAGGATGCATGGGAAGGGAAAATATTTTCTTGCTGTGCATCCTCTTCTCCGTCGATTAAAGGTAGGCAACGCATATGCGATTGCGTATGTTTATGAGCAACGGTCACTTCGCTATTTCAGCAATTTCAGGTGGCCGCTCGCACGTTTGCCACCTTATGATATAAAAAAGTCTAGCTTTACAACAAAAGATGTGATAGATTCGAAAATGTCTTAGTTACTTGATAAAAAAATAAACTTTGGAAGGTCAAACTCCCAACCCATTACATTTTCCAAAACTATTTGTTTAAATAACCTTGGCTAGCGCTCTACCTCTGACGTTTGCTAAATTTGGAATAAGCTACTTTTTTTTTTGTTTCAGTGTCTTTAACAACTCACGAAATATTCCAACGATTATCACTTTAATGTATATAACACCGCCCGCAAATCCCACTGCATACATAATATTTAAATTAAATTGCTTTCGTGTTAATTTTATGATTCGAGATATCTTTATCTTATTGCAGTTATTAAATAAACTTTTATGTATGTATTTGGACTCAGCATCGGTAATTGACTTTTTATTAGTATAAAAAATGTAACCTGAATAAATGTCACGATAAATATTACTTTTAAAGTTAAAAAAAATTAAACAATTGAAAATCGTTCAAAATAGTGAAGTGATCGATGCCCATAGCATCCGGATTTATAATGCGTCGCCTTTAATTGACAGAGGAGGGGACGCACCGAAGAGGATCTCTTCCCGTGCATTTCCTTCTTTCAGAATGTATTTTAAATTTACTACATTTTTAATTATAACTACTTTATATAATATGAATCTAATAAATTGACTTCTTATCGTAATTTATCATTTTTATTATAAAGTTTTGGTATTGCAATATATGATATTCAAGTTACATTGATATACGACAGAGTAAAACCTTTTTCAATATTAATCAAAAATTTTAATACGTATTTAGATATGAATATAAGAATTTCAAATATACTCGATATCCGGGTTCGATTCTAGTTTTCCAAAACAAGCTGCTTTAGCCATCGACTAGACACAATTGAATAAGCCTAATATTACTAGATTTATAAACATTTTCCTGTTATTTAAAATTATAAATTCTTTCAAATAAAATTCAGTATTTTTAAATATCTGGTGTTACTAAAGTCAACTTTCTTATAAGTTAATACAAAAATAATTAAATTATTCAAACTTTCGTGAGACATTATATTAAACTGATATATAAACACGGCTAAACACTCACGTATATTCGTCCGGTGGCGGCACCGACTAGTGAGCGACGGGCCGCGTCCGCGAAATAATACCAGTACCACTCATCCTGATGAAGGGCCCCCGATGGGCTCGAAACTAGTCGGTGCCGCCACCGGACGAATATACGTGAGTGTTTAGCCGTGTTTATATATCAGTTTACAAAAATAATTGCATTACATTATTTGCTTGTTGATGTTATTGTGTTTTAATCGATTGGTTAACTCGATAACTATTGACTAGAGGTTATTGGTAGTTAGTATGAACGACAAATTATACTATAATTATTTATACTGCATTAATAAAGCTATTAATTATGCTCTATTGGCTGCCAAGAAAAGTGGTTGTTTAAATGAATATTGTTATGATAAAACATTAATGTATATACGCACTAGAAATTAATATTTATGAAGATACTAGTTGTTGCCCGCGACTCCGTCCGCGCGGAATTGAAAAGAACTTGATAAGTAGCCTATTTGTTCTTACCAAATTTCATTAAAATCCGTTGAGGCGTTCCGGATATACCTTTAAACAAATATCCATCAATCCATCTAAACAGTCGCATTTATAATATTAGTAAGAGTAAAAATAAACCTATGATATTAGTTTCGTTTTTACTTAGCTTGGCTTTTTGTCGGGCAAAGAGTTTAATGAGCAAGAACTCAATTGCTGTTAAAATGCACAAGAAACATGTCTTGTGGTCTCCACAGAGGGCTGCCAGCAAAGAGATTTTACTTTAAATATGTACATAGTATATGGCGAAAATTCCTGATGACTAATCTTGAAGTCGAGCTGTAAAAAATTAAGAAACGTTTAACGTGGTGCTAATTTTAAATCTTCATGTTTGTAATTTAAAATATATGATTTTAATGTAATAAGGGCAATAAACAAAATTGTAATCAAATAAATACAAAGTCCTCTCCAAAATGAAGAGCTTACCTCTATTTTATTGTAACGAAAATAGCTTTCTTTTACTTTTTAATTATTTGAAATAGGATGTTAAAGTCACTATTCCGTTTAGACTTACTTGTAGCCTGCAGATGTGTGTGTACGTAACGAATAGTTTATAATAATATTGCGCAACATTATAGTTAACTATTAGTCGTTCCTTAACAAGTCTCTTATTATACTCCTAGTGTAATATTCCTAATGTTAGGGTTCATGACCGATCGAGACTAGATTGACTAGCTTGATATTGCAAAAAGTAAGTGCGACAACCACTATAATTATGTCGACTCTAAATTTGCATAATTTAATAAAATGCGTTATATTTATCAGAGTTGGGTACAAGCATGTTGAAGTTTTGGTTATAATGTCTACGAATATATTAAAATCCAGAGCTGATAATGCTCAAGTGTAAATAAAAAAAAAACAGGAGAATCACTGATCAAGTAAATAGTATATGTTAGGAAAAAAACAACACGTACAAAAACGACGTTTATGTCCCCTCACTATTCATTACGACACTTGACTTTGTGATGAAAACGCGCCATTCGCGCTAAAGGATTCTTGTTAATAATGTCTAAAAATAGCCATACTATAATACAATTCAAAATAATGTAACATTCGGTTCAGAAAGGCTACGTCTATTCGAAAAATAGGTGATACAAAGAATCAAGTACTTAGAAAAAATGGACTATAATTTTCAAAATCGGTACTGAACTTAAACGCAGACAACCCTAGTAGGGACGACAAAAAAGGACGACTCACACGAGATGAAACAACAAACTAGTTTCTCTCACATTATCTGTTAGTTTTTTGACCGTCCAGTTTTTTTTTCTGTTATAAGTCCATTCTATCGTACGCTTTTGTTTTAACGGCTCAAACAAAAATTTACTAACGAAGACGTGTTTGGAACTAGAATCGTCCTTTTAAAAAATATATTATAAAAAAACAAAACCATGCATAAATTTTGAAGATATTACAATAAGTTTCAATGTATCGTGTTAATAAGCTCAGTAGGAATCAAACATTTTAAATTAACATTATACAAATAATAATTGTCTTTCGAAGGAATTTTATTTGAGTATGCATTGTAACAGACGACCTTATTACGTTTAGGAGTCAAGAACAAAAATAATACTAAACGAAAATAATTCGTAATAAAATCCCAAGCTAAATGTACAACCGGTGGTCTTAAACTTGATAATCTTTGACCTTTATAACAATATTTGTCTCAACTGTATGCAAGTTATGTTTCATCTTTTCAAAATATTTATTACTTGTTATGATGAATTAAGTTGCTTTGTATAATATAATATGTATTTATAGTCATTTATATAATTTTTATACTATTGTATGTTGTTGGACCCGATTTCGAACCCTATGGCATTCCTAGTTAAAACTGGTTAACTTTCTCTATTTCATGAAACATACGATAAAACCTTAACTTATCTTTTGTATAATTAAATACTAATGAACTGATAAACTGGAACACATTTGACATTCCTTCATTGAATGTTTAAAAGTCGTGTTGTCGTGGTCAAGAATGTCGAAGGCCTCACTAAAATCTATTGAATTTTGAATCTTTAATTTTATTTGGTACTTAATGTTCGTTATTTATTAGTGTGCGGCCGAATGGTAGAGGATTTTACTGGCATGTAACATTTGCTTAAAGTGAATATATGAAACTTTATAAACAAAACAAAAGAGGCTTACTATTGAAGGCAGTCAATCTAATATTCTATGTTTTCATCCAAAACGATACAATTTACTACAAATTGTTAGACAATATTGTAAAATATCAATAAAAGGAAATGTTAAATGATGAATATAATAGCAAAATTATCAAAATATAGTGTGTAACATAAGTTTAAAAAGTTATTCAATTTTGGCGTGTGTATTACGTGTGCGTAACTCTTATGTTTCATTACAAAAGCGGAATGTATGATACAATTAATTCCAATTTAATTACGAACAAATAATATAAAAGTCGTGATCATACTTGCATGTCTGACACTTATTTAGAAACCTTATGAAGTCTGTCAGTCGTCATGGAGCACACGGGTTAATACAAAGAGTATTAAGATCGGGAACATAACTTATAGTTGTGCCCTACTCTGCTATTTCAAATGACCTTGAAATCTGTTTTATGAATGTTTCCGTCCGATTAATAATTTTGTAAGACTTTACAATCAGGATATCTTACTGCTAGTTAATCTGTCAGTTCCTGCTCGTAGCAAATTGGCACCAAATTGTCAGCAATAGATTGACATATTCCGTTATTAATTTCCTAAGTTAACTATTTTCCTCTTTTATATAAATACTTATTATGTTTATCTGGTTATAAATTAATTTTGAGTTATTTGTTTAACGATAATGTCATAATTAAAGACGCACGTGAATAATAACAATTGAAAGTTATTACAGAGTCTTCAAACTGATATCGTTGCAAAGCAAGAAACATAAACTACACATGTTGACATTACCGATAACAAGCTTACAATAGTGAGTTTAATTCAATTATTAAATAAACAATCAATAAACAAGAAACTCACTTTGGAAATTACGAAATTATGTAACTGCAACTATCTGTGAATTATCTTTATTATTATAATAGTTGTTTATATTGTAAGACATTGCAAATACGACTTTATACACTTGTACGAAGCATTTTATCGTAAGTGATTTATTGATATCATAGGATAAAAAATGCTTAGAAGTTGTACCAAGATACATCATAAAATACTAATATTATAAATGCGAATTTTTGTATGGATGAATGGATGTTTGTTTGAAGGTATCTCGAGAACGGCCGCATATATCTCGCTGAAATTTGAATATCGAACAAAGACTACTGGAAAAAGAAAGGCTACTAATTAAGATTTTTTGATCCAGCTTAGACGGAGTCGCGGGCTACAGTTAGTATTTCTATACAATTGTTGTTACGCTATCGGTTATTTAATCTATTAGCCTGGTTCTATGACCTTATAATATTAGCTAACAGTTTTATTTATGACAACTATAACCAAATAACTATAAACAGTTACAACAATGTAACCGGTCTTTCAACTTGTGATTGTCATTTTATCATATTTGTGCCTTTATATTATAATAAGCTTGTGTCTGTCCGTTTGTAGAGTAAAATAAAATCCATTTCCAAGATCTTCGTATAAATTGGATCCACCACTTTCAATACTAACCCCGGATATAATTTCAAAACTAAAATCAGACTGGTTGTTTCTTGTAAATTTTATGACATTTTTCGAATAATTTTGCCTTTCATAATATTTATTTTATATTGTGTAATATTATGGTGTATTGCGTAATAGCGTTTTGTGACGTAAGCTTCTTGATTTTAAATTGTTATTAAAAATCATTTATGAGCAGATAAACAAAAGAATTTATAACGGTTGGTTTTTGCTGCGGAAAAATCTTTATAAGAATATCATTTTTATAATTTTCTTAGAATAAATTAAGATAATATGTTTTTGTACAAGCGTTTTGTCCGTGGAAACCCACACTAATGCTACCTACGCAATTAGATAACAAAACTTATTAATCAATCTTAGTTTATGGTTTACTAGCAAATAGTAAACGAATGTGGATGTCCGTAAGCAATCCGTAATGCCAAATTCATCTTACTAATATTATAAATACGAATCTCCAGAACGACTTAGCGGATCGATTAAATTTGGCATGGATGTAGAACATTGTCTGAAAGAACACATAGGCTACTAATTATTTTTTTAATTCCGCGCGGATGGACTCGCGGCGACAGCTAGTTAAGAATATATCTAAATACTAGCTGTCGCCCGCGACTCCGACCGCGCGGGATTAAAAATAGATATTGGCCAATTCTCAGACCTACTCAATATGCTCACAAAATTGAATGAGAATCGGTCACGCCGTTTCGGAGGAGTATGGGAACGAGAATTGTGACACTAGATAAGATAATTTCAAGAGATTAGACGTTACGTACTAATCCATTTACTAAGAACAATTTACCACTGACAGCCTCAATTATTAAGTTTGAAATGACAAGATTTGCCGCTGTGTTGGTATTTTTAAAATCTAAAAAAGGGGTATTTAGCAAAGGTCTTTAAAAAAGGGCAATTAATGAGCTTCGAATTTATTCCAAAGCCTAATCTTCATCATCGTAACGTATTACTTTGTAGTAATGTAAATATTGCTATCCTTCTTATTATGTTTGGAATAAACAGAGACAGCAATAATGTTAGTATACAAATGTCAAAAATAACAACTCTGCCTGGCACTTTAATACTCGGAATTCCATTCCATTAATAAATATTTTTTCGTCTAAAACGGTTACTAAGTACTACCATTTGTAAGATAAGGAAATTAAAATTATATTTATGTTTAAATTCATCGATATTTGTTTCATTACTTAATATGCACTTATATGTATTATTATAATAGTATGCCCAAATCTATATATTTTACGATGCTTAAGATAAGCATTAATTAAATATTTCGGATATAAACCAGTCAGATAATATCGGAGACTATTGATTATAGACAATTTTCACATTGTAAATATTAAAATTATAATTTTATTTAGTTACCAATTATTTGAAATTTTTAATATTTTATTGTCCAAATATTTTGTGACATAAAATTAATATGTATACGTTCGTTTAATTAAAAATAATTTTATACATGAATTGTTTTACTTTGCATATCTCGATAATATTAAAATCAAATATCGCAATAAATTCAGACCGTTAAGATACAGGATGTTCCTGTTAGTTTATACTGCTGTTACATTTATATTGAAATATATTCTCCTCTCTGTTTTTTTCAAGGAAAATGTAAGTGATGGCAATATTTATAACTACAAGTCTGTGCTGTGAAGTTCAAGGCTTATTTACCAATAACACACACATTATGTGGGAGCCTTGGCACATGAATTAGGGCTATTGGAATACTAAAAGAATTATGTATTTGAATTAATAAGCATAAAAGTTTTAATAAAAGTACTTCGATTATTTAAATCTTATTTAATTTCTTAAAAGTCGAATATTTACACGTGTACAGTTCAAGGAACTTCCATTCCAATACACGTTTTTTAGCTTTTTAAATGCGTCTTTCGGCTGCAGTGACATTTGTATTAAAGTATTTGATGTCTCTGTCTTTTTTAGAGATAAAGTAAGGGATAACGATATGTGTCAATGCAGTCGAAACTTAAAGAATTTAAGCTTCCCGTATTGCCAGTTTTATTTTTTTATATTGTTATAAAAATATCCAAATTTACGACGGTCCTTAACCAGATATTAAAAGATTAAGATCTTTTAATTTCTGTTTCCTACATCAAAAGGTTTATTATAATTTATTTTTCGACGTTTTAAATTTGCAATAAAATCTTATTTCTTACTAATATTATAAACGCAGAACTTTAGATAGATGCATGGATATTCAGAACAGCTAAACAGATGTCGGTAAAATTTGAAATATATTTAGAACATAGTCTGAAAAAATCGCTGGCGACAGCTAATAATAATGTGATTGCAAATATATTCCAGATATAAAATCTTGTTAAAAACAGCATAGTTTATAACTATTCAAGCTAGATTTGATTGATATAAGTAGTTATTAGGGTTCCGTACCTCATAGGAAAAAACAGAACCCTTATAGGATCACTTTATTGTCCGTCCGTCTGTCTGCCAAGGCTCTTTTTTGCAAAAACGCGTGAAGGTGTCAAGCTGGAATTTTTTTTAGCATTAAACAATTACTTTTACATACTTTTAATACATTTATATATGGAGACATAAAAACTTTTAATACCAATTCATAATTTGTTAGGAACAAAAAAAACAATGTCGTGTTTTTTTTAATTTATTGGCTTCTTATTTGTTTGAGAGATATATAATAAAATGACAATAATTAAAGCTTTATTTTTTATTACTTTTAGTTTCATCGCAAGAATTTGTTTTTTTTTATTAAGTAGTATACTTTTGCGTCACGCAAACTGACATTCCCAAAATTTTAATAATTATTTTTTGTCACCCTACGCCAGAACTTCGCAGTTTATGTGTACTTATTCCACGTTTCTTTTATATCTTAGGAGTTATCTTTATTTTTCACATTAATGGCACGCGTTAAATTACCTTGTAAATTGCTTGAACTTCGAAACTGGCCTATTTTGATTCCATTAATGTACATATTAAAATGTATCAACAATAAATTTTTATGTATTAGATTGAAATGAAGAATCATTATCACAAATAAACCATTATCACAAGGACCTATATTAAATGTTAAACAAAAAGCGATAGCTGCGAAATACCATGTTCTGACTCTCGACGATTTTAACAAAATAAATTAAAACATGATAACATATAGTTTCATCAATTTAAAATACAAATAACTACTCAATACTTAAATATCTTGACTCATCGGTATCGTATAAGTCACGTAGTTAGTAAAATCAAGTAGTTGATATAGCCTATGTCTCCCGGGGATAGTGTAGCTTCCTAACAGTGAAACAATTTTTAAAATCGGTGCAGAATCTATTTAATGCAAACAAATTATTAAATATTTTCTATTTATATATTAATATAGACATATTCGCTATTTAGGTTGACAAATAAATCGACTTGAAGGTAGAAATCACGGACCTCTATTTGGCAAAGGCCAAACGAACCTGCGCAATTCACTTGTCGCCCTTCCGGTAGACGGAAAGCTCAAGACTTATAAACTTAACCGAAAGCTCTAAACCTTGTAGAAACTTAATACATTTTTTTTGTTGCGTCTGGAAAAAAATATCTGACGTTTCACATTGAGTATACATTTACACATTATAAAAACTACAGTGTGTTTTATAATGTGATGATGATACTGAGTTTTTTTGTTGCTTAAAAAATCACTTTTTTTAAAGCGGCACGAGCAGGACGAGCTGACGAGAATGTTAATGATGTCGTAAATTAATATAGAATTTTTTTTAGAACAAAAGAAAATGTTAATAAATTGATCCAAATTATTGAGATATTCTTATATAGGCCGGACAAGATAAGAGAATTTAAGGAGTGAGGCAACACTAACATAGAGTGGAAAATTTGTAATTAAAATTGCTAGTAATGTTCGGAACATTGTGAACTCTAAGTAACCCTCATCGATCCCGCATTTAAGAAAAGAAATTTTCAAGGTCAAGTGATCTAAACTTATATTTTTGCGGTTTTTCATGAAATGGTAAGTTTTATCCAAAGTTGACCTTTGGCCGCTTTGTAGATCAGAAAATTACCTATAAAACATGTAAGTATTCACTTTTATTAACGTCTTCCAGTCCAGAAACACGACCCAAACCAAACCAAACCACTGATTTCAAATTTTGTAGATGTTTTTGTAAAAACATGACGAAGTATTAAGAAATCATTTTTTACGTATCCCTTAAATGTCTGCAAAGGGGGTGGGGGGGTAAATTTTAGAAAAATATTATTCCTGGGGTGGAATACTTGATAATTTGCTACTTTGGATTCTAGAAGGTTTCCAAGACCAATTGCCAAGGCTTCATAACTAAACTGACTAGATTTTACACGACATCTGACAAATGTTTGTAGGGGCCATAAATGCTTAACGAGACATGGACATTTTTATATGTTGTGGCATATTATATTAAGGTAAGCATTAAATGAATTCCCAAAATAATTACTTAATATCAGTCTTTACTTTAAATATGTTTAATAAAAAAAAACATAACTAATGAAAATCCGTTTGATTTAATAAATTAATAGTAAAAATGGCCTATAAGAATCTTACACGTGTCTTGATACTTTATATTTAAATCTATTTTTTAATACAGTTATTTATACTTCTTGCATAATCTACAAATGTGAATATGATCAAGTAGGTTATCAATTTAGTGACTAATTTAATAATTTATAACATTTATGCGTCTAGCAACGACTAAAACCATTCAGGTTGTGATAAAAGTTGAATAGAGTTTTGGTTACGGCTCATGGGTGTTGCCAGGCGATTATCTATAGTCTTATCAAAGTAGTTTTAATATCTATTTTACATTTTTTAATTCTTTAGCGGGGCCGAGTTGCTCCTCCTCGCCCCTTGGTGACGCCCGCGTACACACTACAAAAGTTGTATTAAATGTTAAAGACACAATAACCACTTTATTGCTGTAGAAAGAAAATTTAATATCGTATGTGATTTGCGGTACTATTTTTTAGGGTTAATGTCAACGAAGAAATTTATTTTGATAAGCAGCACGTCACGCAAATAATAATAGTAAGACGTTTAATCCGTTCAGACGGTTTAAAAAAATTAAACCGTAAAAGAACCACAATTTTCTATTACTTATATCATCTTATATATAAAATTCTCGTGTTTGTCACAATTTTCGTTCCCATACTCCTCCGAAACGGCTTGACCGATTCCCATGAAATTTTGTGAGCATATTGAGTAGGTCTGAGAATCGGCCAAAATCTATTTTTAATCCCGCGGAGACGGAGTCGCGGGCGACAGATAGTTTTTATATAGGTAACCGTAAAAGAAGCAAATTTTGCGGGGTTCAGAATTGCGCTGTTTATTTATGTCAAACATAAAGAATACATAACCTACATGGTTGGTACATGATGGTAACCTATTTTGATTAATTTCGATTTAGCAAAACATTTGAGTCGATCAGAGGTCACGCAAAGCGACACTCATTTAAAAAATTTAAAGATTAAAGATATTGATAATCCACCAAAAATAAATAAATTAAAAAAGATGCATCATAGTCGTTAAGTAATAGTTCCAGTCGTAGACAATAAAATTTTTTGGATTAGTATTTATAGTCGAAACTTGTTAATACTTAAGGATAACATGTTCTTCACATGCTGTTTATTACGTCAATAGTGGAATTGTAAATATAATGTTGAAAATGACCCCTATATGAGATTATCTGGTCTTGGAGTAGAGAACTCATTAGCGTTTGTAAATCTAAAAATGCAAATAATATTAATCGACATCACCAATTTAAAAGATTTTTAGTAATTTATTGCATTCTTGAATAGCGTTAATATTAAAAAAAATCTTTTTCGTATTTTCAATGAGGATGAGTGTAATAAAAACATTTTACACAAGTGCTTTAATAATCTAAACCCAGAAGTAAAAGGCAACTTATTACAATTAACTACCTAATTAATAAATTATGCAACATAGTTATCATTATAAATAGTTTTCATTTGCAGAGTCTATTTTCTAAAAACCACTCATTAGTTCTCTATTAATTACGTTGATAGCCAGGATAATAAAAAATGCACATTGTCCAGTTCCTGTTTTAAATTCTAGTTTCTAATTTTAAAACAAGTCAAATACTTTTGACTTTTCGTGATTTTTTGTCGCATCAAGAGTTGCATACCTGATCTTGATCTTGTACATATGTTAATGTAAAAGCAGAAACTCCGGTATTTTCTAAAATTTACCGACGAAACTTAAAATTTATCAAATAGATGCAAAAAGTTCTGTGATCTTTTTTCGAGCATTTACCACAACTTCGGAAATTTCAAGATTTAGGTATTTCAAATTCACGGTAAATGTCGATAAATATCCGATATCTATTGTGTTTATAAGGAAATCATTTAAAATAGTTTTTTTTAAGATATTAAAACCTCTTTGTGAAAACAAACTGTTTATCGACATTTACCTTGTATTTGAAGTAAATCTTATGATCTTCAGATCAAATAACTTTTATTTTTCTATACTTGGTAGAACTTAATTTTAACGACTTCGTCGAGTCGACAATTCAGTCTTAATAAAAAAACAATTATAAAAACATCAAAAACAAAAATGCGACTTCCAGTCTAATCTATATAATTTTTTGACCGCAAGCGGAATAATTCGATACTGGCCACATTAAAAAGTGATTGTAATTCCGTTCATTTTAAACTGTATTCATATTAATAATCCGGTTTTTGATTTCGTAACATTAATATGCAATGTGTTTAATAAATAATTTTGTTAATACATCATTTTATTGCTGACGACAAAACTTTGTATACTCGTTATGGTCAGCGATTTTAAACAATTGAATTAACGTAGCACAAAATATTAAAACAGAAATGTAAATGAGAACGAATTTTTAACACGTACTGGCAGTTACTTATGTGCGTGTATGCGAAAGTTTTGTTCTTCACTTTTTTTTTCCCCGTAAAATTCAGCCCTAACATAAAGAGATACAAACTTTTTCTATACTATTAGACTTTTAACTCCCCGAAATAAGTATTTCGTAAATAGAAATATAAAGGAGTAGCTGTCGCCTGCGGCTACGAACAGCGCTGACCACCTCTCGGAGTTAAAAAAGTTAATTATTTGTTCATCCTGACTATGTTCTACAACTAAGCCAAATTTCAGCAACATCCATGAAGTCGTTCTGAAGATAACTTCTAAAACTCATCCGTCTATACATCCAAACATTCGCATTTATAATATTAGTGAGATATAAGGAATAACAGAATGTTGCCTGTAACAAAATTATACATGACCTTCATAAAATTAAACGTCTCTTGAATTTGTCCGATAAGGCATTGTTAATAAGAATAATAAATTAATAAAGGATACGTTTAGAATTTATTAGATACTAGCTAAATGACCCGACATTTTCGATGCAATTTTTAAATAATGAAATATAAACTATATTTCTTCTCTTTATTACATACACGTATAGAAGAATAGAAGAATAGAAATATAAAATATTATATTTTAGTAAAATAATAATCAAAATATCGAAGACACCAATGATCGATTTATATAATAATTTTGCTAATTTAGGAACAGATTGTTTATAATTACAGCGTGAGAAATACATACAAACAACCGTTTTTATATTATATTGGAGATAACCTTTTGAGATTATTTCTTAGCTTTTCAAATATGCACGCATTTAAATGTTCATTTAATCTCGGATTTAAATAAAATATTGAAACTAAAAGCTATGCTGTTTTATTCTTTTATTTGTTTATTTAATACACATCTGATATATTTTGCAGAAAAATTATCAAAATTTGTAACGTAAGCTTCTTAAAGAAAACCAATTTCTGAAATTTTTGACAGTCTGTCCGCATATCCGCATTTGTTTCGGGGTTTTTTTTACAAAAAACGTAGCTTATTATTAGAGGAGTATCATAGGTTCTTATAATTTTAGTACAGTAATTGAGCTTTCACAAAATATTGACGCTTCGCCGTTTATCTGTTAAGCCGCTTAGGTGTTACGTAGTTTAGACATTATTTATTAGATTCCTTTGGCGCAAATGGCGCGTTTTAATTACAAAGTCAAATGTCAGAATGATTAGTGAAAGGACGTAAACGTCGAAATTTTAGTGAGCCTAGTGTTGCGCCAGTACACCGACACAGTGTCGGATTTTCTTCCTACCAGTAGTAACAAACGTCCTTCCATTCAAACTTTCGCATTTATAATATTAGTATGACATAAGGTATGATGAGTAACAGCAGTGAAATTCGACGGTTAGATATTCCTATTTGAATTAAATTTTGAATGTCATAGCGAGTCAATTTTAGCGCTTACACGTGTCTTGCAAATATGAAACAACTATCATAAATCAAATATTAATTAACATAGATGAATTTTATAAATTTTTCGTTTAAAAAGGCGACTTCTCATATAAGAAAATATTGCACTAATAATGAACTAGCTGACGACCGCGACTCCATCCGCGTGGATATATAAAAAAAACTTAATTAGTGTAGCCCACCCATCCATCCATCCATCCACATCACATCCATCTAAACATTCGCATTTATAACATTAGTAAGTTAAATAAAAAGCAGCTCTTCAAGGCATAAATTCGAAAAAAATGAATAAATAGTATCCTATGTCCGTCTCCTGGCTCTAAGCTCTAAGCAATTTTCAGCCATATCGGTAAAGCCTTTCTTGAGTTATAAATAGTGTAACTAACACGACTTTCTTTTATAAAATAGTAAAATATTCTATAAAAGAGTGCTCAGTAGTTTCTAAGATCATCAAAAAACTATTCTCTCTTCAGTTTAATTTAAAATCTCGTTTTATAATCCGTTATATTTCTTAGAAGAATTGTAATACATGCATACAAATCTATGTAAATTGTTATAAAACATTATGTTGCAATAATCGGAAGTTATTTAAATGGTATACATTAAATCTTAATAATTAAGTAATGTTTATTAATTATTGATTGTCTTATTAAATGGAAAGCTTATGGTATTCATTTCGAACATTTGTGCCAACGAGAATGGTTCGATCTATCCAATTTCATAAAGTAATTTTAATGTTTAAGAAAAAAATGTCAATTTTTCCGTTACACAAAAAATTAAATTAAAAGTGTGTAGTTTAGTATCTTGATTGTTATTGTGTGTGTGAAGATAGTGATATGTTTATTAAATAACAATTAATATAGACAATAAAAGTGACAAATAAGGAGTTTCATATCAAAACAAGATTATAAATGTGCTACAGCTGATATATTTGTGCAAGTTGCAACGATAGTGTTACTGGCTGGTTGGAACTGAGAAGAAATAATTTGTGTAAGATGACTATCCAAATGAATGATGAAGTAAAGAAAATCGGTCGATGGAGAGTTGTATCATCTCAGGTAGGATCTTTAACAAATTTATAACTTTGTAAAACTTGCCCTTTTTTATTTTTTTGGTCAAATTAATTACTTATTAGTTGTTGATAGATTGAGCCGTTTGGTGCTGACACTCGACTTTAGTAATAATGAATATAAAACGAAAAAAATAAATATATTTTTTAATTTTTTATGGTAAAGAAATCTAATTTTTAACATATTTTTTTTTAATTTAATAAGATATTCACTTATACCTATAAATAAAATAACATTAACTATAAAATGTAGAAAATTATACTTAAATGATTTGATAATCACAATGGCAGGCAATAATTTGATTGACATTTAACCTTAAAAAAGTAAAATGCAACTTTTTATTTTTAAATTATCATCGCGATCATCAAATATTATATATGATAATGAATATGATACGTTTAACATGATGCACAATAGACATAATTATATGTGCATAATATAAAGATTTTAGTGCCATACGCTATAATAAATGACACCATTTAAAATGCTTAGGAATAAATATATTTTATTAGTGTTGTTTTTATTAATTTGTTTTACTTTTTTTCTATAAAATTTTAGAAATATTTACAACCTCATATATTATGTTATTAAATATTTGATTAGTTTATTTGTTAAATAGAAGATATATGAAGAATATTGTAGATTTTTTTTTATCATATTTCTCACATTTATCATTGAATTAAAAGGGTTTGAATATTTTATTTGATTTTTACACAATAAATTTAGATTATAAAATGCAAAATATATATTTTCTGAAAGAACGATGATTTTATTGGGAATTATGACGAGTGAGGAATGTCTGTCGAATTAATAACGTATACTTTGTGCATTTTTTCCAGGTGTTGGCATGTTTATCGTTAGATTTTCTACTAGTTGGGCTTGGCATGTCGATAAGCTTCGTCACTATGGTCTTGCCTGAAGTACTGGATGCAAAGGAAGGTCTTTCAATTAACAAGAAGCAAGCCTCGTGGTTTGGTAAGAAAAAAACTTATCTTTATTACCTTACTACACTTGTTCATACTCTAGAATCTTTATAATTCTCAAAGTAAGCTTGAAACAAGGACTTTCAAAAACAACTTATGTCTATTTTTAAACGATACAGGTAGTATAACGGTCGGTTCATTCTGACCACTTGCCAGGGGTCGACAATCTTTCGTCAGTTTTTTGCAAACTTACCCGACATAAACTTACAATACGTGAAGCGAAAAGTTTGTATCTCTTTAAGGAAATTGCTTGAGCGGATAATTGTGAAAATTTAAATAAATAAATTTAATAAGGTAATGTGTTTATATAAACAGGGAAGTACATAAAGCTATTTTAATAAAAAAACCATTTGGGACCAAGGGGCGACCCTTATAAAAACGACCTCTTATAAAAATGTTTGTGCATATTTATTTTATTTTAAAAATCATGAAATTGCTGTTAATGTTTACTCTATGTCATTGAATTATTTAATAGAGGTAAACATTTATAACTGTACAGAGCCACAGGTTGTGGACACCTGATTAAGGATCTCTGGCTTGTTATCGCCAATCTATTCCGAGAACTGAACAGCTTTGCAATATAAGCTTTAATAACTGGCTACATTCTGAATAATTTTGTACATACTATTTTACTAAATTACTTAATAACGTAACTATAAAACATGTTTACGTCGAACAAATATAGTTCTTCGCTTGTTTGTAGCATCTCGAAATAAAAAAGAAGTAAAAACAGTCGGGCACAACTTTATACTCCCATTGACTTCATTTCTGAATTTAGCATTTGTTGACTTTTTTTTATTAAAAAGTAATAAACATAAAAAGTCCTGTAGGTTATCATAAAATAAGAGATTGATATTAAATGAAGGGGGGAAACTGTGTACCAGATCGTATGCAAGATATTTTAGGAATAATATTCGAATTATCTTTTTCACAAATCAAATTATGCAGTATATTATTATTTTGTTCTCAAATATCGGAATTTGCGCTTAAGTGCTAATTTTATTTTTGGTATTGACACAAAAGGTCCAATTTTATAAAGCAGGATGTGTATTAGCATAGTCAGATAATAAGTCTTAATTCTTTGCTGATGCAATAATATTCACGCCGGTAATCCAAAGGGGTAGACAGAGACGACAGACTTACATTTTCTAATGCTATAGTTTGGGCGTTTTATATAAGTTTGACTTTCGAAATGTCATTTGTGTGCGTGATGTAAATGTTTACCAGTATAAAGAAATTAATTTCAAAATTGGGGGAAATGTGTTGTGTAAAAATTAAAAGTAAAATAAACTAAAATATTTTTTAATGTTGATTGAAAAACAAATCAAAAACATAATTATTTGTTAGCAATATTGTGTTTTATTATTAATTAACATTTTCAAAATGTCACGACTAAATACAGTATTGAACTTTACTAAAAAACAAAGAAAAAAAAATCCTAAGAAAGGCGTTTGTATTCGACTTACTAATATAAATATTGTTTTGCGAATGATCACTGTTATTGTAACTAATGACATTATTTATTTTAAAAACGTTAACTCTTTTAACATAATAAAAACGTTAATATAAAAAGTATTTTTTTTCAAATAAATTCAAAACAACTCACAGCGCTGAAATCTTCCTTTTTCGTCCGCGCGGAATTCGAAAAAAATACTTAAAGACTAAGCTCTACATCTATGCCAAATTTCATCGAAATCCGTTGAGCCGTTCTGCAGATACCTTCAAATAAACATCCATACCAACATTCACATTTATAATATTAATAAGATTGGGTGCGATTGTACAATGCTACAAAGGATGTTAAAATTTTCTTAAAGTACTTGTTACATTTTAAATAAAAAAAAAATATTGTAATTACTTAAAAATATTACTTTATCAATTACAATCTTATCTATCAATTACATAAAATTGTCGTAGAAGTGACATAAATTTGTATCATTAAAATTAAACGTTAAATAAATTGATCCATTCGTCAAAATGAGCGTCAGTGAACAAATTTCAAATCAATGTATTATTTAATATCATTATTTTACATATATTAAAATATTGTCATAGTTACGTGTCATTATTTCCATTAGCAGTTTCCTTTAAACATTTTACATATAATTTGCATATGAAACGCTCGTTATATTTTTATTACAAAAACAACAATAAATATAAATACATCCTTTATGCTATCGATGCAAAGTAATAATATTGAACGGAAGGCTACAAACATAAAGAAAGTTCAAATAATTGTGTGAAAAAGGACATACCTAAGAAGATTCAGATATGACGGCTGATAGAGATGTAGTGATAAGTAGTACATAGTGTGCCGCCCTTCCTATGCACCAGCGGAGTTAAACAAATTGCATTGGCTTCGAACCGATTCCGTAGCGTAATTTAAAATTGTATGGAACCGACGCGCGTCGATCGAAAGTTATTGTCAGTTCTATACATTTTTGAACTTCGTTATGGAATCGCTTCGGAGCGAATGCAGTTCGTCTAACCCAAGGGCAGTATTTTTTGTGACTGAATACTGTTTGCCTTAAAGAGGCATTAACAGCTTATATATTAACGCTTTCAACAACCTGTCTTATAATATTATGAAGAGTATTTAATAGGTCATAAATGTAGTTGTTAGTTAAGTTGCACCCACGTTGTTTTTTTTGAGATGAAAAGCATATCAAGTATTGCAAATAATCTTAACGTTTACCGTCCTTAGCATTAGGATAGGATTATTAATAGAAGGTGGACGGACCGTAGATAAATATGTTCCGTGGTTTTCCATCGTCTTCCAAACTCGGTGTAACCTTGACTGTTGAAACATCTGTACAAAAATATATTGTTGTCTCAGTCCTTTTCTTAGACAATGAGAGGGATGTCGATGTGTTTTTTGCACAGGTATTATCTCAGAGGGATCCGTAGAATTCCATAACTGTAATCTATTCAGTTAGATAACGTTATTATGGTAATTTTAGTTTATTATTAAATTATTTACTGTGAAACGACGCTTGCTTATTTATTAGTTTGTTTTATACATGTTTTAACCGAATCGATACGAAGATAAGAAATAAATTCATGGTTATCTGAATTAAAATAAAAACGTAATATATTTATGTAAATTTACAATACCTTTATCTTAAATTTATTCGTCGGGTGTGGGCGAGATACAGTTTCGTATTAAAACCTTCAATATCAAACTACTTAATGATTGATTTAAATCATGCCACGCGTTACTGCAATAACAGCAATCTTGCCATCCTTGTTTAACCCTTGAAAAATATCTGAGATAGTTATATGTTTTTGTTCATGTCTTTGCGAGTGGATACGTAACGGTTACAGAAACTAGTCTTATTTTTTACATGTCACTGACAAGTTCGGAGAAACTTTAATTAATGTTAGCAGTTAAAGCTTAAGAGATAAAGTTCTACATAAATTGGAGATACTTCTTATGTTTAACATTTTTCTGTAGGCGTATGAAATGTGATTAATTATGTATCTTTTTTAATTATGTTCGTGAAAAATGTGATTAAAAATCTATACCACCAATTATCTTAATATTAATATTATTCAGATGTTAAAGTAAATAAATGTGGCTAATATCAATTACAAATTGCTATCGCCTATTGTTTCAAATTGTACGATAATTCATAATCAAACATCTTACTCTTACTAATATTATAAATGCGAATGCTTAGATGGATGAATGTTTGTTTAAAGGTATCTCTAGAACGGTTGAACGGATCTCGATGAATTGGCATACATATAGAACACACTCTGGAAGAACACATAGGCTACAACTGTTGTTTTTTTTTAATTCCGCGTGGAAAGAATCGCGGGCTATAGCTTGTATTATTATCTTTGGCCACGAGGTGTCGGCTTAATATGTCGGTATACAGTCGTTTATATCGTATATTATGTTTGTTTAACATTTTAATTACCCCCATGATTTCTTACGCAAGCAGCACCTTGAACTAAGGTATCTTAGTAAGGCCACATATATTTAAGACGTATTACCATTTAAGTAGTTTTATAACGTAATTAAATATTAATTTTTATATCAGTTAGTTATTAATAAAAATGAGGTCACAAAAAATTAATTTCTGAATTAAACTGAGTCGAGGTGAAATAGAAATGAAACAATTATATGATCTTACTGTGAGTATGTGATAAATGTGAATTTTTGACTAAATGTTTGTTTGAAGAAATCTCCAGAACCGCTCAACTGATCTCGATGAAATCAGCACAGATGTAAAACATAGTCTGGAACCCATAAGCTAATAAATAAGTTTTTTAATAAAATTCCGTGTGATCAGAGTCGCGGGCGATAGCTAGTTTTATATAAATTGTAAACAGTTTCCACTTCAGTGATACATTGTTACGTGTTGTCTATCTTCTAAGTTGTTGTGGTATTGCATCAGTTGAGCCTGTATCATTCGTGTAGCAGATGTTGTTGCTGGAGTCTAGCACTTTCATATTTTTAGACATTATTAGTAAGATTCCTTTGGCGCGAATGACGCACTTTCGTTATCAAGTCAATTGTCAGAATTATTAGTGAAGGGACATATAAACGTCGACATTTTAGTAAGGCTAGTGTTGCACCAGTACCTGTGTACTGTGTCAGATTTTCTTTCTAACAATATCTACAAGTTAATTTTTTTAAGTCTTATCTTTTTTCTATAGAAATATCAAAATAGTTAAACCTTCTTAAATAGTAGTGCTCTTAAAAGTTCAAAGGACTTTTATTAAGTTGTTTTCAATTAAATTATCCTTAATTGCGGGTAAAGTAGGTAGACGACATAATTAACAAAAACAAGTACGTCGAGTTGACACCATTTCCGCTATACGACTCCCTGGTCCATGACAACCTGATATTATAACGGTGTTTTATAAAAAAAATCTCACTGAATACTCGCTAATTGTATTATACTGAGGCTATATAGGCTATAAGTATATCTGGTTTGTTAAATTATTCTCAAGACAATCTAAAGCTGAACAGAAAACGAAGTTAAGCTGGCACATCAATAATTTGATCATAAATAAATTTGTAATATAAATTGAAAGCAAAAATTTTGGACAAAAGCTATAAAAAATAAAATAATCTATTTTCTGTTTTATAATACTTGTTTAAACGGTCACTTGAATATGTAAATTTATTACGAAAATATACATATACGAACAAAAATTTAAATTTTCTAATGCATCCGAATCGTAAAGATAAACACTTTTAATTGCAGGAAGTATGGCGTTTTTATGTCAACCTGTGGGCAGTATATTTTCGGGGCCTCTTTTGGACTACTTCGGACGAAAAAAGGCTTTATTTCTAGTTAATATACCGCATTTAATCGCTTGGCTGCTGATGTACTACGCGTGGAATGTACCTTCCCTGTTCGTCGGTAACGCGCTCTTGGGTATAGGCATAGGAATCATGGAAGCGCCATCTGTCACCTATGTTGGTGAAGTAACGTAAGTATTAGCTACTATATTCTACATTTATTATGATCACTGGTAATAGATAAATATTCTGACAACGTCAGAATATGTCTGCATTCACCGTAATGGACTGTAATCTTACTAATCTTCTTACTAATGTTATAAATACGAATGTTTGGATAAATCGATGGATGTTTTGGCCATTGGGCGCCTCTGTTGCATGTTGGCCTGAGTATTCTTCCCGATGTGCCAAAGCAAATACTTTTTGACTTTTTTTATATAGTAAGGTGACAAACGAGCAAGCGGTTACCTAAAATCACTGAGAGCAAAGCGACCGTTGCACTTAGCCATACGCAATTGCATATGCGTTGCCTACCTTTAATCGACGAAGGAGGGGGTGCACAGAAAGGCAATACTTTCCCTTTCCATGCATCCTCTCATGCGGAAATCCACTTTCACTTCGCATCTCTGCCTTATAAGAAAAATGGTGGGAAGTGAAAGAGGATTAAAATTAGACCTCCGGGACGCACACTCATCAGACGCAACGCGGAATTGCTTCCACTTCACGCCTGTCTTCTGTGTGGTCGTCGTATTTCACCAGGCGAACCGCTATTTGAGAATTTGTGCTATATTAAAGCGGGCTCTACCACTTCTGCTAGGGTTTTATTTTTGACAAATTAATTTAACATACACATCAAAGTGTAAACTGATATATAAACACGGCTAAACACTCACGTATATCCGACCGGTGGCGGCTCCGACTAGTTTCGAGCCCATCGGGGGCCCTTCATCAGGATGAGTGGTACTGGTATTATTTCGCGGACGCGGCCCGTCGCTCACTACGTATTCACCGGACGTATATACGTGAGTATTTAGCCATGTTTATATATCAGTTTAGTATAATGTCGCACGAAAGTTTGAATAATTTAAGATCAAAGTGTCTTTGTATAAAAACGAGTCTCTGATTTATCCGTAATATAGTACAAAGATTAATGTGGCAATTTATCTCGTAGTTTAATTTAGTATTGATAGATAAATCTATAATAATTATTTTTAATTACAACCGCGCCAACATGATTTCAGACTTTTTTTATTAATTAGGGCTATTAATAGATATCTAATGTAAATAACTTTATTTTTAGAAATACATACCATTATGCTAATATGATAACCAACTATAATTAATAACTAAATTAGCATTATGAATCATTGAATTAATGATAACATTTTTAGAAATAAAATTTTGAATGCGATTTTAAAATTTTATGTAATTAGCAAACACAAAGTAACACAATTCTTGATATCTTATTTAAATTTAAATAATAACTTCATTATCGCTCTACATCTATTTCCCTTAGATAGATGTACAAGTATATCCCCTGATGAAAAATACAACATTCTGTATAATATTTTTTTCATTTACCGGGAACAACTACGAAGTATAACCCCAAGAGGTAATAGAAGTCCAAGTCCAAGGAGAAATCACCTATAAAAATTCTAACATCCTTTATATAATACTTTTGTGCAAGTGCGAGGACAACTATTACTACTAAAGAGAACACACACATTGTGACAAATAGTCATTAAAAAATATAACGTTGTCTGTAACAGTTTTATATAAAACTAGCTGTCGCCCGCCACTCTAACTGTGGTAGAGCCCGCTTTAACATCTTCGCACGAATCGGCCCGGCTCGCCCGGTGAAATACCACGACCACACAGAAGACAGGCGTGAAGTGGAAGCGATTCCGCGTTTCGTCTGATGAGTGTGCGTACCGGAGGCCTAATTTAGTCCTCTTTCCCTTCCCATCCTTTTCTTTATAAGGAAAGAATGGGAAGTGGAAGTGGACTTTCCGGATGAGAGGATGCATGGATAGGGAAGATATTTTATTTCTGTACATCCTCTCCTCCGTCGATTAAAGGTAGGCAACGCATATGCAATTGCGTATGTCTATGGGCAACGGTCACTTCGCTATTTCAGCGATTTCAGGTGGCCGCTCGCTCGTTTGCCACCTTTTGATATAAAAAAAAAACTCCGCCTGCGCGGAATTCAAAACACTTTATTAGTTGCCTATATGCTGTTCCAGACTATATTCTACATCTATGCCAAATTTCATCAAGATCCATTGAGCCGTTCCCGAGATACCTTCAAACAAACATCCATCTATCCAAACATTCGCATTTATAATATATGTAAGTAAGATATTCGGTATACAGGCACCGATTGAACTGATTTCTATTTTCAGTAATATTTTGTATTCGTATTTTTAATTGCATGTGCAGATATTTTTGTTTTCTTGTTCAAGTAGGAATATAATGTATTTATAACGTTGTTTATATGTTAGTATAGATCTGGGTAAATAGATAAAATAAATCATGCTATATAACAAATTATTTATGTCTCCTAATAGGTCAACTTACGATATTAAAAAAAACCTACATCAAGTAGGAAATAAATTAAAATTAACATTATTGAATTGTTATTTTATGGTTTCTTTGATAGAAACCGCTTTTTTTTTTACAAAAAAAAACTATTTTAAATTAAAAAAAAAAAGCCTAACACACGACAAAAATTATAAATTTAGATCGGATAGCACTTAATTGCCTATGTTGCTCGCTTTATCAACTAAAGTTTTTTAGAATGACCAGGACTGAATTCAAATTTGACATTTTATATTCATGGCCGGTAGAAAAGTATGGTTACTAATTTAGTACTAAAGTGTTTTATTATTATAATTCAATTACTTTTGATAATTGAAATTTTTAAAAAACAGCGTATTTTTATCTTAAATTCAATCAAATTCTATTGCGAATTTTAAATAATTATTCTCATCCGAATGATAAGTGTTGTATGTTTGAATATTTGTATATCTGTATATTTTACTTAAATGTATGACAAAAAAACTAAATTATTGAGTTTTAAAAATAGAAAATCTTAATTTTATATTTATTCAATTTCAGTGATCCATCAATCCGAGGATGTCTTACAACATTGACAAATGGTTTCACATCAGCGGGAATGTTCGTTGCGTACTTACTGGGCACTGTGTTGCCTTGGAGACAGGCAGCACTTGTGTCGCTTTCTGTACCGTTAGCAACTATGGCTCTCGTATTATTGGTAAATATATTTTTATATTATAAAACATTCAAATAAAGAATTAAAGTGTTGTTAATGTTTTTGATCAAATAAAAAATAACTGCAGGCTACCAGCCCTATAATAACATTCCTAAGCAACGGGATTCTTACCACGATTTAGTTGTTTGAGCTCCCAATATTTCGGCATACATGCGGCATGATTACGGGTTGACTTCTCCCGTTTCTTACGAATGTTATTATAGTAAAAACCAGGAAAGTTTAAATACCAGCTCTATAATTTTACAACAAGAGAAATCTAATAATTTAAGGCGTATAAGAGACTTAACCATTTATGGTTTTACAGTTGGACTAATTCTGGCGGATGCTACTGTGCTTTTGTAATTAGTATATCCGTTATATTGTGACTTCCGGTTCCGGTTAACCGACTTTAAAGAGGTGTCACTCGATGTTTTTAATCTTTAATTTATAATTGTGTAAAAAATCTTTAATTTAAATTTTCAGGTACCTGAAACACCAATTTGGCTGTTATCAAAAGGTCGCCAAAAAGACGCGTTGAATTCGCTATGTCGTCTAAGAGGTTGGGTGAAGCCGGAAGATGTTAAGGAGGAGTTTGAAGAACTTCTTAGATATAACGATCTCAATAAACAATGCATAGTTTGCGCTAGAGATGGAGAAAGTGAAACTGGTTCCTGTGAGCACATGAACTGCGGTTTTGTTGAAAAAATCATACTAAAGTTCAAACATGTTTTCTTCGTCAAAGAGACCATAAGACCATTTACTTTGGTGATGGCTTATTTTCTATTTCATTCTTTAAGTGGCCTTATCCCAGTCCGACCAAATCTGGTCAACTTTTGTAAGGCTCTTGGCATGAAATACGACGCTAAAACCTTCGTGGTAAGTTAAACTAACTAACTAACAGGTGTAGTATTCTGTAACCCTAACCATGGGTCTCTGAGATCAGAATCTCCGTTGGAATATATTGTTAATTCTGTTTTGTCAAAGATAATGACGGGGATGAAGATATGTTTTATATACAGAGTTTTGGGTTCAGAATCCAACGGTAAGCTGGCATTTAAGGGATAAAATACCCTTAAACTTAAAAAAAAATGGCGACCTTCCATGATTTTTGTTATATTAAAAATTCTTCGCAGAACCCTATCAGTACAAGAAATAATTTATATTAACCCACGTAGAGTAATTATAATATGTCCATTTTTCTATTCGTATTTTAGTTTAGTAAATCTATAAAGTATTTTTACATATTCATATTCTTAATTTTCTTATCAATATAACATTCAAATGTAACATTAAAAAAAATCAAATTATAAGAGAGATTTTTAACATATTAATTAAAATTACATTAAAACGTACTATATTAAACTACTAACGCCATCTATTATAAAAAAAAGATGTTGTCATTAGTAGTTTTAGATATTATTAGTTAGAATCCTAAGAATTGTCAGATGGGTTAGTGAGGGGACATGAACGTTAATATTTAAATAAGCCTAGTCTTGCGCCGATATAGTTTCGTAGTTTCCTAACATTAGAATTAAAAATAATTAATGTTTTTGTTACTTCCAGGTTATAGTTGGAGCTGTGCTTATTTTAATGAATATAATATCCGCTGTAATAGTGAAGACGATAGGGAAGAGAAAATTAGTCGTAGGATCGCTTCTAGCTACAGCAATCTGCAGTTTGAGTATAAGTGTATATGCAAGTATCAAGATTCCCATATCCGTATTCTCGTACGAAGCGAGTACATTCCCGGAGTCAAAAGACATGTTGCCAGTCGTATTATTAATGGCGCTAGTGTGCGTAACTAGCTTAGGAATTCCATGGATTTTGTTGTCAGAAGTGTTTCCATTTAGGTAAGTCTATCTTACTAATATTATAAATGCGATTGTTTAGATAGATGGATGGTTGTTTGAAGGTATCTCCAGCAGCATAGATCATGTTGAAATTTAACATAGATGTAGAACATAGTCTGAAAGAACACATAGGCTACTAAATAAGTTTATTTTAATTCCGCGAAGACGGAGTCGCGGGCGAGAGCTAGTGTTACTAATATTATAAACGCGAATGTTTAGATAGATGGATGTTTATTTGAATATATCTCTAGAACGACTGCATCGATCTCGCCGAAATTGAGTATAGATGTAGAACACAGTCTGGAAGAACACGTGGGCTGCTTTTTTTTTTTTAAAATTCCGAGCGGACGTAGTTGCGTGTATTAAATAAATTATTATTTTCTTAAATTATATAAATACTGTTAAAGTCGGAATAATAACTTTTAACCCTTTAATGTACAATTCAAAACTGATATGCTTTCACTCTTAACCTTTGTCTATCGAAATGAATTAATTTATTTAGATAACAATTAACTTTACAGAAGTCGAGGTATGGCGACTGGATTGGCAGCTGCATTTAACTACGTCATAGTGTTTCTCGCGACAAAGACCAATTATAACCTAGAAGCTAGTTTCCATATTAGTGGTACATTCGCTATCTACGCCATTATTACATTTATAGGAACAATGTATTTATATTTATATTTACCGGAAACGGAAAACAAATCATTAGCGGAAATCGAAGCGTATTATAAAGGAAATCAAAAAATATTTGCAAACGACTGTCTCATAAATGCATTTAGAAAGAAGAATCCTACTAATATCGATGTGGTTAAACCTATGCTAGTCAATTAAATATAACATATGTAGTATTTGTTAATTATAATATTACTAAGTAAACTTTTACTCATTGTGAGACAAATAAAATGCTCAAATTGTTACTGCCTTAATAATATCATTATTGTTATTTTTTCTAAGACAATGTTTGACATTATATAAAATTCAATGTACTTATAAAGACTTAGTATATGTAAGATATAATAATAAAAATAAATGTTATTAAATATTGTTTTCATTTCACGACGAGGGTGAATTATTATTATCACAAGTAGCCTATTTATTATAACGCAAGCAACAGTTTAAAAATAAGCAATAATAATTACTCCAAGATCCTCCACAAAATATAAATAAATAATTTTACGGCCACCTGACATCGCCAAAAAGCAAAACGACCGCTGCCCATAGACAACTAAAATTGTAGATGCGTTGCCTACCTCTAATTGACGGAGGAGGAGGTGTACAAAATATGTCAACTTCCTATATAGAATTTCTTTCGGTTTACTCCTGTCTTGTGGTCGTGGTATTTCACAGGACGAATCGGCCCATTTGTAAAAATAGATGTTTTTACTGCTGGTTGCTGGTGAACTGCTTCATCATAACAATTAGATTGTAGTTAAATTTTCATATAAATTAAACATTTTTATTTGTCTCTTCACTAGTTTGCAAAATTCGAAAGAAATCTCTCGTTTCACCTTTGACAGTTGTGGCCCATGATCGTGGTCTTTTACAATTAGTTTTACAGGAACGTTCTTTTGTTGGGCTTTCTTGTATTTCAACTGAAGTAAATTCTTTCAATATTTCTACTTTAGAAGGTGCTTCAGATGTTACGTTCAAATCGTTTTCGACGTATGTATCTTTAACTTTATAAATAGAATAAAAGTAATCATTCTTCTCAGTTGCATGTAGCTTAGAAGCTTCTTTAGTACAAGATCCCATGTTTTCCAAATTGTTTGGACTTTCACATTCAACCATTTCGTAATCTGGAAAAATTATTTCAATCTTAACAGAAATTATATTAGCTTCTCAGTCTTCAATATCAATCCATTCAAAAGGTTTATCTTAGTTTGCCTTTTACATTTATCTTAGCTTAATTCTTTTTCGCATGCATTTGTGCCACTAAGATCAATTTCATTGATTTCTTCTTGATGTTTCTACATATTATTTTAGCATAACAAAGAGAAATCCCAATATAATCGGTCCGTAATATTTATGAGTAATCCACGAATTTGTTGTAGATTTGTGTATAAACAAGAAAGGTGTACTAACAATAACATCCTATAGCTTTTTGTTTAGACTTAATCAATAACATCATCTTCATCATCTCCTTGGCCTTATTCCAGTCATGCGGGGTCAGCGCACAAGGTTTTATAAACTTTAATGATTTGACTTAATTTTTACGGCCGACCACCTGCCTGTCACAATACTTAGGAGGAATAAATTAAAGTATATATTTAAATAACTTGCTATTTCCGCAAATACTATTTTAATAAGACTCATTATCATCATCAGCTCACTGTTAATAAGACTAAAAAATCCTAATTATCGTATAATATTGCAGCAGAGACAGGAATTGAGAGTTCCCGATGAATAATTCTAGTTTATTTATTTTTAAATTAATTTATTGGTTTTTAACAAGCGAAATCAACCATACTATGTGGGCATTGTGTCGTGACTGCGGTTGAAAAGTCTGAAAAATAATTTGTTAATCTTAAAGATTTTTTTTAATACTAGTATTGGTTCCATCGATAATTCTACAACAGGTTGTTATAGGAATTTTGCCTGATTTTGTGTAGTAAAAATCTTAATGTTTTACCTTTTTGACTTAAATTTTCTCTTTAGGTGACTTTTTAATAATATTTGTAAGAAGTATCCGTCAGCTCATGAAATATTACGATAAACATAGATACTTATACTTAAAATACTTGACTAAACAATAACGCCTGATAGAAAATAATAGCAAATTCGAGTAAGTTTGACTTTTAAGAAAATTTAGTAGTTAATATTAATTAATTTTCAACAAATATTCCTGCATTAGTTATGTAGGATATTATATAAAAACGGTTTGACCTTATATAAAACATTTAAACATAAATCCTTATTAGTACATACGTGCGTTATAGTCACAATTGTACTCGAACATGTCACATTGGTCTAGGAACTTGCGGCGACTGCAGCCATCAGGAGATGTTGCGCAAACAGACCTGGAGTCGTGAACACACGCCATCGACAGACTGCAGTAATTGATCGGCTAATACAAACATAATTATGGAGTCAAACAAATGTGGATTACACGTGGTGAGTTCTCAGAGACTCAGTTTATGTAGTTGAACTCGTGATGTATGTTCATTAGCGCCGTTAGGGCGAAGTGGGTGTCCGCTCAACGCTCCAGGCAAAAGGGTACGCAGGCACGATTCGTATATAAAGGGGCACCTGTCTCACACCTATGGTACCCTATTTTTGGAAGATTAGAAGAAGACCCGACACAAATAAGAAAAAGAGGGTGGCCGCAAATATCTCATCCAGGGCGCCGGAAATGCCAAAACTGGCTTTTTCATGTAATACTTATGTTAAATCTTTTTACACGAAAGAAGTAAGAAAGAATGGAAATGGAAAGAAGGTGAAGGATGTCCCTAATTTTACTTAGTTATTTTTTATTTTTAATTAAACTATCTTTTAGCTGGCTTTGTAACAAAATATGAAGTAAAGCGGCAACAAATAGCAATGATAATTTTAATCATTAAAAGTATTACCGAATATGGATAATAAAATCCTGGCGTCATTGTTGCTCGCATATAATTCTCGAAATAGTATGTTTTAGACTTCATTATTGTATCACGCTGTAAAAAATACAACTATTCTAATTATATTGTACTTCTTTTTCAAAACATTTTAAAAGGTTGAAATGCCACATTACTAAATGATATATAAATAATGTCTCCGATTTTCGATTTTAATCTAATCGAAATGCCAGCTAACTTTTAACTATCAATAATCTAACAAAAAACTGACAATGGTTCAAAATACAGTGTTTTTCTAAAAAAGAAGGAAGAGAGAAAAGAAAAGATCAAAGAGTGCATGTAAATAGAGTATTTGTTAATCAAAGTATCATTGCAAAAATATTAAAGAAAAATTACTTACAAACGCCAAATGTTGTTCCGACCATGAAACAAACGCAATCACTGAAAATAAAGAAATTTTGTCTTAGCATTTATTTTCCTTGGCATTACTACACTAAATTCAATAAATATGCTTACTAAGAAGAAAAACTAAAAACATTGTTATTAGATTATTTCTAATACATTTTATTTGTATTCCACAAAAGCTATGAAACAATCGTAACCAAAAGTACCTTATCAATGTTTCGCAATACATAAAAATATTGATTTCAATGTAAAATGTAACGAAGTAACATTCACAAAAGATGAAATGAAATATGCAGTAATATTTTAAACAATATATTCTTCTCCAATTCTTCTTAATTTTGATGAATGAATGATATCATTTAAGCTATTGAGAAAACAATAAATGGGTCGATAAAATAAAAACCCTACAATCCTGAATAGATAAAAAAATAATAAACATAGATTTAGTTCTGTGTTCTGTATTATAATTAGTATCCAACCGATACCGTGACAAAGATTTTATAGCAATTTTTAACACATTCCATGCTACCACTTACCGGTTTGAAAGTAAATTCGCGAGGTCAATCGGCACTGAAAGTATTAAAGAAAAGAGAATTAAAAGTATAAATTTAAAAAATTAATACTTCATAATCACTTCAGACCTTAAGAAAAATAGTTCTTACTACTATAGTAATTAGTGTGAAAATCGTTTGAAATACGATATTTCCCGCCCTTGTATTATTAATTGCTATTAACAGTGAGGTAAACGACCAAGTATTGGTATAGAAACAAAACCTAAACACTTCGCTACAGTCTTTGTTGCTTTTCACCGTACATAGCAAGACTTATGATTTCACGCAACATTTAAGACAGCTGTTAAAAGGTTTCCTTTAAAATTTTGAATAACCGTGAAATTCTATTATCGATAGAACATGATGTTGGCTCTATTTTCTTCAATAGGTATGAAAGGGATGACAATATGTTTTATACAAGTTATTCCACAATGGAAATCCACAGTAATGTTCGTCATTTGTTATATATTGAGACGAATTACAACTTAAATAGCGGTAGAGTTTTAGTTTAGTCAGAACAGAATGAAATAATTTAGTGAAGGCCAACGAAATTAAGACACTATACTATTATAACATAGCTATGAGACATCGATTATTTGCTAGTTATTGTAATAAAAGTTTATTTTGCTAACAAAAGAAAACGCTTAGACATACTCTGGAAGTAGACAGTAAAGAAGAGAGGAATAGAATCAAAACTATTACCTCTAACTCTCAAAATATAGAACTATTAGCATGCAGAGTCCGTATCAGCTTTAGATGCTGCAGTAATAGCCCACTGGCTCGGATCAATAGCATAACCACAGTGAATACAGGGGAAAATAGTGAAAAAAGTGTAGGGTTTCTCGTAATCCGTCCTTCCTTCTATTTAAAATTAAAAAAGGACATCAAAGGAAGGTTGATTTATTGTACAAGAGAGATACTTTTTACATATTGTCTGTTCAAACCGTAAATCTTTTTTAATCATTTTACTTTTGCAACATGTTTTGAAAACACACACATTATAGTCAAAATAGAAAGTCTTTCTCAACCTAAGCTATTATTTCGTTATCACGTACGGATGTGTCCTACATTGTAAACGTGATTTCTGTTTAGTGTCTGTCACGTATTCATTAACTGATAAGTTAAGATTAAAACTAGATTTGCGCGAAAAATCTAGTTCTAACTGGTATAAAACTTATCTATATTAAATTGCATTTAAATCTTACATTTTGTTGCTATGCGTTGGGAAGTTAAACATATTTTATTTTCGTATTTAATTAAACCAAGATTCGAACTTTTTTTTACTTTGGACAACTATCATTGTAATGAAAAAATCAGAAAAATTATACTCGGCTATATATTCAACTTTTCCACTTACTTACCTAGCATAGAAATAAAAAAATCATATTAACGAACAAAAATTAATTATAGATAATTACGTTTAAGGATAATGATGTCATTTTTTAAACATGACATGACAAATAATTCTCATCAAAAACACATAATTACTCCAACATCTAACGGGGCCTAGCACGATTTGCGAGCCAGTTTTCGTAGCGTCATCGACAAAATTTGTATTAGATTTGTACAGCGCCCCCTATCGGGCTTACCTTACGCTACCAACTACAAATTTTATAAAAATGTTAGATGATATTACGAAAACGGATATCGCAAATATTCGTATGCGACTTTAAATTTAAGATGACTTTGAAACATAGGGAAAATTAAAGTTAAAATATATTTTATCTTAATACAAACACGTCTGGATTTCCTTAAAATATCATTACAATATAAATAATAAAGATAAATCTTTTCAAGATCAATTTGCTTAACATAGATATCTCTTTAACTTGATTCTTTTGTATAACCCAAGGTCACGTATGCGAACGAACAGACAGATATTTAGATATATTTTTACACCTCATAATGTTTAAGAGCATTCGTAATATTTCAAAATACAAAGGACGCTGTGTGTCGTCGTCTTTTCAGACACATTCATTAAACTTCGTCTGACCGACGCAGGCGCATGTCCTATTAAATAATAAAAAAAATTGAAAAGAAAAAGAAATAAAATTAAAATTAAAACGTGCATTGAGTATTTGCAATTAATTTGAATTAATTAATTTTAATTTGAGAAATTAAATTAATTTAAAATAGAAAGTTTAATGAGATAATTAATTAATTAATAATTAAATTAAATTAATCAAAATGGTGATAAAAGTGCAAATGGAACAAATGAGTCCTGCAGTGAGCAAGTTCAGGAGTATTGCTTCACAGGTGAGCTTTTAAGGATAATATTAAATATTTTTCTTAAATATCCATATGGAGCTTTTAATTGGTATTACTCGTATTTAAAAATACATAAATAATCATATCATTACTGTCGCACTGCATGCTACACTAGTGAGCAATTACTCAGCTCCTAAGTGAGGAGTAAGTATGAAAGTTAATAGCCGGTTAAGTCTTACGATAGAGACCCTTGTTTACCATGTGATTAAAAGTTTGGCAATAAGGCATTCTTTGATTTCGTTTTTAAAAACATTGCCTAGCGATCCCTAAATTTTATTTATCCATCATTTTGTGACTATTTTGTGTCGTTGAAATAACTATAAAATACATACTTATTTAAGTTCAAAATAAAATATAAGTTAGTGTTTGTCGTTTACTTTTGAAATTCATCGATTCGATCGACAAATGTTAGACTTTTTTACATATTAGAAAGCGGCAAACGAGTTATCATCCACCATTGGTCATACTAAAATAAAGTGTTATAGGAATAGCCTATTTTTAATGAACTGAACAAAGGTCGGGTCGTGTAGAAATAGGCATCTTTACTATACCTTTCTACCAATTCAAATATTTTCTTTCTGTGCATCCTCTCCTCCGTAGATTAAAGGTAGGCAAACGCATATGCAATTGCGTATGGTCGGTATATAACGGTCACGTCGCTATTTCAGTGATTTCAGGTGACCGCTCGGTCGTTTGCCACCTTATGATATAAACAAAAAAATTCAGCATCCACTCGAAGTAGGGAAATGACTAGAATATGACCTCTGGCACCTAACTCATCAGACGGAATTCATTACTCTTATTGATAACAATCTCTCTATTGAAGACGATGGAGTAATTTGAAAAGATAAATTTTAGCTTGATCGTTTCTTTTATAAATCTTACTAATATTATAAATGCGAATGTTTGGATGGATGAATGTTTGTTTGAAGGTATCTTCGAAATGGTTGAACGGATCTCGAGGAAATTTAGCATATAAATAGAACATAGTCTAGAACTAGTACTGATCATGTGTTTAGTAGTTCCACGTGGACGGAGTCGCGGGAAACAGCTAGTTACGTAATAAACTCTTTAATCTAGGATAGTATAAAAACTCAGATTATGGATAAATGAAAATTAGAAATGTTTAGTATTGGAAGAATTGTGTCTGTACTTTCACTAACAGACCGGTAATGATAATCAGAATTGCAAACTTTAAATGATTGGGTAAAATGGTTGTAGCAATCTTACTTCTTACTAATATTATAATCGCGAATGTTTAGATGGATGGATGGATGGATGAACGGTTGTTTGTTTGAAGATAACTCCGGAACCACTCAACGGATTTTAACGTAATTTGACAAACACATACACGTTCCAGACTATGGTCTGGAACACATAGGCTTCCTATTAAGTTTTTTTTTAATTCCGCGCCGACGGAGTCGCTAGTAATATAATATTAATTCAAGTCTTAGTTTTGTTCGTGGTAACGGCATACACGGACTGCTTGCATACTAAGCTATTAGAATCTAGCGGGTAGGAGATCTGCGTTTAGTTTATTACAAACGTCAACTGTTTAACTGCTTAAAGATCTCCCATTGCATTCCGTGTATGTCATCTTTAAGATGAACCAAGCAACACAATATGGGTTATTGTATATTTAAAATATATTTATGTTGCTAATGTTATGATTTAGACTTACCGAAAGCATGTAAAGTGAGTCATTATGGGAAAATAGATGTTTTAGTTTTGTTCACTTCCAACTTCCAGACAATTAGAGATTACGATTTGTATATGATCTTAAACAATCTTTGTGTTATTATAAATCTAACAAAGGGTTACAACAAAAGATGAGGAATGACTACAAAGCAGTATTTAAGAGAAGCAATTAGAGATTTTATACGATATTTTACGAATAACATCATTCCTGCTACAACATTTCTACAATGATATTAAAACACTTCACTTGACATAAAAATCATAGACATCATTTGAATAGGCTGTAGCCACGCAAGCCCAACGCAGATTGGTTGACTGTAAAGTCTTTATATTTCTTCTCACATATGACCAGGTTGCATCACAATATTTTCCTTCACCTTAAGGATTACTATAACTATATGACTGACACAAAAGGGAAGTCTACAATTTCTGTAATGTTGCACAACACTAATTTATTACCACATTTGCTATCGCTGTTTTTTTTTCTGTACGAATGAGAGAGATGACGATATAGTTTTACAGATATGTTGGAGCAGTGGAAATCCACGGTAATTTTGTCACATGAATTTAAACCTTAGATACTTAACCTTACCTTGGCATGAATTATAACGATGTTGGATAAAGACGACGACGCTGTAAAGACATTTTTAAGCAACAATTGGAAGTCGATGACCTAAATTTATGTATATTTTCATTGTTCAATGCTGTACGAACGTACTATTATTTTAAAAGACACCTTTTTTACTGTTTACTGAAGAAAGTGGTAAATAAACAATAAGTTTATCATATATCAAATGACAGCAACAAAGATAAACATAAAAAAGGTTAAGTGCTGACATACACTGACTGCTTTAAGTAGCCAAATTTAATAGCTTCAATCAGTTGAAGGCACGGCTAACAATATTTTTGGAATGGTCGGTAAAATAAGGTCCGTGTATGGCAAACAAATACTGATCGAACGCCGAACGCTTTAAGTCGTCGACCCTTACCCCACCAAGTAACATAGAAATCTAGGACGAATATCTGAATGTTAAACATTGACTAAAACACGTGATTTAGTCACATGCCTCGGACAAAAACCTGTAATGCCAAACCGCTTAGACAACAGCGAAACGTGACGAAATAAATGAATAATTAAATACTTAACGAATGTTAGATTTTTTGTCACACTTAATATAAATACACAGTTTATATGTTAATTAATTGACGCACTTGAAATATTATTTAAAATATTTTAAAGGGAACTTTTATAATGCGATAACCGTTTGAAAACTTCTGAAAGTAATTGCTAAGATCAATCCGTTTTTTAGTTTTTTTTTTCTATTGATAAAATAAAATACTGTTTAGTCAGTTGGGTGACGAAGAGTAATTAATATTTAAACAAATAATTTAAAATGAAAATTAACAAACTAAAATTTACACTGCAGTAGTACTTCTATTAAAACATACTACCATCACTTTAATTCTCTTTGGCAAAACAGAGACAACAATATATATTAAAATTAATTTACAGCAGTCTAATTCTACGCTTATACCACGTGTATCCTTTAAAGTTTTTATTTGTACGCTTCATTTAAACTTGTTTGAAAATAAGCCGTTTAAAGAATTACCTACTTTTATTAAATTAAATACAATGTCACACGAAATTTGTAAATGAATTCTAGGTCGTCTATATCAGATAATGTCATGGTTGTGTCGTGATCTTCCTTATAACAGTGCGTCTCCACAACCAAAACCTCTTATCCCTTTCAGTCTCTTTAAAACTGTTATGACAAAAATTCTTATCAAGTGTTACGGGCAATACAATGCTTCAATATTTTCTATAATGTCCTATAAGTTCTTGCATAAAATGTAAACAACTTATTTTGTACATTTTCATTTCAGCAACAAATTAAATTATAATAAAATGTACAATGAAACTATGACAATGTTGTGTCTGAGTAAAATTATTTTTGCGACAAAGTAATTTACATAATTTATTGTAGCAACTTTGTACGTTTGTTTCCAAGGTCTCAAAGAATAATCATAAAAACCTAAAAGACAATTAACGGAAACAACGTGTGAATGTTCAGTATTTTCGACAACAGGCTTAAGTTTAAAAACTTAAAAAAACCTTCGTCTTAGGCCGCGGGCACGAAATATCCGTAAAGCAGAGCGGGCCGAAAGGCAGAGCGGAACGATGTTAGCTTACGAATATTATAACATAAATGCTTAGATGGATGGATGGATATTTGAGGGTATCTCTAAAAGTGCTGAATGAAACTCTATTAAATTTGGTATACATATAGAACATAGTCTGAAACATCACATAGGCTACTGATTACGTGCTTATAGAGTCCCGGGTGACAGGTCGTACACAATAAAGTGAAGCGCACGAAACTAGCGGGAGCGGAGTAGTACTTTTGTTTACATCGCCCCAAATATTTACAAAATGAAGACATTTTTCATGTTTTCTGTTATAGATAATATCATCCTTGTCTCCAAATTTTCTTCTCCTGGACCTTGGGATGGCAATCAGTTTTCCAACGATAGCACTGCCAGTTCTACTTAACGCCCGGGAAGGCTTATCAGTGAATGACGTGCAAGCATCTTGGTTTGGTGAGTATTTAAAACTTAAGTACGTTACATTAAAGTTTATTTGAACGTTGCGTAAGAAATGAACTTAAATCTCGGGTATTCGTAACTTAACCCGACAACAAATTGTTATATTTGTTTGGATCTATTTAAAAATCAAAGCTTACCACGAACGCAAACTCGTTGATAGTACCCGACTCCATTAAAACTAACTACGACTCCGTATTAAAACTAAATTAAACTCATCACTTATTTTCAACAAACAAAAATAGATAACACAATACTAGTTTTAAACCACATGTAAAATACACACGCGTCTTGAAAGATTCAATAAGAATACAAAACGGAGTATTGAAGACGACTTAATTTTCAAATGAGTTTACCCGCTTGATTAGAAGAATACAAGAATTTATTTGAGATGTGCATGGAAAAATGACTATTATTACATTTAAATTAAATGGCATTATTACGTAAAATTTTCTTTGCAGTCACTACCCGAATTGTTTAATGTTGTTAAATTGACGTTTACAGATTGTTGACAATCAATACTCATGACAATCAATACAGGCATAAGCTAACTTTTATGTATAACCATAACTAATATTCATTTATAGTCTTGTAATTATTTTCTAAAATCATGATGAATAAACTAATAAACAATTTTCAAAGCTGTAATAAAAAATAAGTTAATTTTAGTTAGGTTATTTTTATGTATATTTTTGTTAACAATCCCTTAGTTAATTTACTTTTATTATTTCAGGCAGTTTATCATCGCTTACACAACCATTCGGGGCATTCCTTTCTGGACCCATTGTGGATTACCTAGGAAGAAGAAGGGCTAATTTCGTAGTGAATCTGCCTCACATAATAGCATGGATTCTAATGTATTTTTCATGGGATCTGCCTTCCCTCTTTATGGCCAATGCTTTACTGGGGTTAGGGACTGGTATTATGGAAGCACCTATTAACGCATATGTTGGTGAAATCAGGTAATTTTGGTATTTAATATTTAATTTGATTATTAGATATCACTGGTTTAAAAATACTTCAATATTTTCTAGGAGAATAAGAGAGACGAAATTAGATTTTGTACCAAATGTTATGGTAGTGGAAACACACAGTTGTTTCAAGTTGAATCGCATACTTAGAACAACTGGCTATCGGCGATATTTATTGCAAGGAGTTTATATGATATTTCATCTTATACATTTTTTTTTTCAGTGAGCCGTCAATTCGTGGATCACTATCAACATTTACTCAGCTGTTCCTGTCACTGGGCACTTTTGCAATGTATTTCCTCGGGGCTGTGGTGGACTGGCGGAGCGCGGCTCTCATCAGTTTGGCTGTACCCATCTGTTCCATGGCTCTGGTGCTTTTGGTAAGTATTCAAATACTATGGATCCAAGATAATGATGTAGCACAATCTCTGTTTCATGCTATTAAGTCCTGTACGCCTTTGTTTTTTGTATACAAAAAGTTATATGTTAGTAAATTTGCTATGAAATTTTATAAGTTATAAATTATTAAGCGTGAATTTAGTAAGTTTTTTCTTTTATATACATCGCAAGTGAAGAACAGTTAGTTTATCATAAAAAAAAAATCTCTAAAAACTTGTACGATAACATATTCTCCAATTAGGTAATAATCTACAAAATCTGCGTAAAAAGGCGGTCAAAATCGTAACATTGAAGTCCTCACATAACTGTAAAATTAAATTTCAATATGAATCGTAAGATACATAAAAGTGTGATTTAATTACGAACCTTACTTAATAAGGACAATTCACATTGCTGTGGATACAAAGATAATGAGAAGATAAATATTTTTTGTTGCACCTGTTAACAAAACAAGATTTCTGTGTATCCGCCGACAAAATATTGCTGTGTTTTTGTCAAATGCCCGTGAATCTTTACCTTGGACAAGCTTCATATTTTAGTCTTAAAACAATTAATAAAACAGTTTATTTAATAATTATTAAGGAAAATTCTATAATAAATTTATTTTTGTCTTAGTACCGTGTGTAAAAATTTAATTGTCTTCTTTTTTTCTTTAAAAATATTTTAACTATAGCTCAGAGTTATTAAACGAAAATGTAAAATGTGAATTATAACTAAAAAAATATAATATTAGTAGCTATTCCACGCTAATATATCTTCCAGTCTATGTTCTATATCTATGATAAATTTCAGTAAGATTCATGCAGCCGTTCTGAAGATATTTTCTTACATAGATCCCTCCATCAATCTAGACATCTGCATTTATAATATTAGTATGAAGCAAGATTGTAATACGTATGTAATTATGTATTATTTTAATTTAGGCAAATTACTAGTTACATATTATTAATGATTATTCACTGTTTCAGGTACCAGAGACTCCAGTTTGGTTGCTATCACGCGGTAGGGAAAAGGATGCTTTAAATTCTTTGTGCAAACTGCGAGGTTGGACGACGCCGGAGCACGTCAAAGAGGAATTTGATCAACTGGTGGATTATAGCAAAAAACTACAGAACTGTGTTATTTGCTATAAATTGTACAACAGAGATACGCAAACATGCGAACATGTTACAATGAACCCTATTAGGAGGTAAGCAATTACTACACAACAATAAAGTTTTACGTACTTTGTTAGTAGGGGCGACCCATGAGAAGAAGTTTGAAGAATATTGTTTAGTTCAAATAGAAACAAAGCTTATCATTAAGAATAAATGCGTAAATTTTAGATTTCCTAATACCAAGCGAGAAATACCATAACAATTGAATTTCCGTCTTAATTTGTATTATATTGCCTATTGAATTGGTCTAAGTTGTTCAATCTTATAATATGTAATACTGTACAATACTTTCATTTTACTTTTATGTATTTCCAGATCATTGTACAAGTTTAGATACGTAATGCTTGCCAAAGAGACACTGAGACCTTTGATCTTTGTAATGGTCTACTTTATGTTCTACGTTATGAGTGGTCTGACACCTATCAAGCCTAATATGGTCAACATCTGTGGTGCATTCGGTATGGCTCAGGACGGCAAGGATATTGTTGTAAGTATCAACTATTGGTTGCAAAGATCTTTGTATTGTTAGAAAAACATTGCAATCAAGTTTCTTCTTTTATATTTGTAATTTTAGATTTAAATTTTTTGCAGTTGAATGTTGGCATAATTACTATATGCTGCAGCATCCTTGTCATAGCGTCGATCAGATATGTCGGCAAACGTAAGATGGCCATCACCTCTTTGCTCGGCACTGCTATCTCCTGCGCCGCTTTGAGCGTGTACGCTAAATACAATCTCGATGATTCTGTATTCTCCTACGACACTAGTACGTTCCCTAAGGAAACGAGCTATGTGCCCCTAATACTCTTTTATTTAATGGCATTCTTCACCGGATTTAATTTACCATGGGTTCTTGTTGGAGAAGTCTTCCCATTCAGGTAAGCTACGCTACTAAAAGTTATTAATCGTTACATCACTTTATTATAATGTCTCACGAAAGTTTTAATAATTTAATCGTCATACAATAAAAATAACAATCAAGATTGTTCAATCAAGCTCTGTTGCAAAAGAATGCTTTATGTTACAAAAATCTAGTGATGCATCTATAAATCTTCTTAGCGATACTAAGAGTAAAATAAGAGTTGAAATTGATGTAAAAATAAGATGAAAGACTGTATTATAAATCTTAATACAATCATTCATCAACAATCAATTAAAAAAGGTATAAGCGGTTCCAACTATTACCGCATTAGCCGAACCGTGGCTTCATTACTCTTTAAAAACAACAGGATTCTATAAGTTGTTTTTATTATCTATCTGTATAATAGGTTTTTTTATTTTACAGAAGTCGAGCTTCAGCCCAAGGTATCGCAGCAGCGAGTAATTACGTTTTCACATTCCTCGGAGCGAAGTCACTCATAGATCTGGAGGTTTACGGACAGTTGTGGGGTACTTTTGCGGTGTACGCGGCTTTCGGCTTCGTAGGCACGATTTTCCTGTACTTCTTCCTGCCAGAAACCGAAGGCATGAGTCTTGAAGACATTGAATATTTCTTCAACGGCGATAAAATACAAACGTTCGCTAACGATCCTGTCATAAACACAATAAAAAGGCTAAAGAGGAGAAATGTTAACGAATAAATATAAGACTCATTAAATATAAATATTTTACTAAGTAAATAAAGTGATAGTATAACTAAGTATGCGTTTGGTTTTATTTAATCCGATAGTATAATAAAATTTCAATACTTATACAATGTTACAAAATGCAAGAAGATAATCATAACAGATCAGAGATAAATGCTATCAAAAAGCCTAAACATACTCAATTTCGACATACAGAATAAACCGGTAGGTATTGGATGATTCATACTTTATGCTCACTCGTTGTTAACTGCGAGCTCATGTTAGTACAGCTGTGAAAACTACGGATAAAAGAATGGTATATAAAGCTGACTCGCCTCTATAGTTTTAGGCTACGCGGGCGGACACATCGTGCTCGTATCAAATTACGAGCGCCCATTATGTTTGAATAGCGCTATACTGGGTACATACAACGTACAAGTGCGTGTAGTGACAGTGAGTTAACAATCATAGGATGTGACAGCCGCGACGTAAGAAATATATTTGTACCGTCATTTTCGCATTCAGTGTTATCGAAGTGAAGAAATGTTTATCACGCAAATATAATTATTTAATAAGGTGCATAATTTTAGTGGCATCATTATTTATTAATTAGTAATTATTAATTAATAATTAATTAAAAATGGTGCATAAATTACAAGATCAAATTACGAGTACTATCCCTGTTAGTCGAATACGATGTGTTGCTTCTCAGGTTAGTAAATATTTTAATATTTTTAAAAATAAATAAGATCTCTGTAGGATATCAGGCACGCAATTATAGCCTCCGTTTTTTCAACATGTTTCAAATTAACTATATAAAATGAATACCTTGATTATTTTGCAAATATATAACACAAGTGACGCATACGCGTTGTGGAACAGTCTGTCCTCGGCTGTATATCAAATAATTGCGAAGGATCCTTTAAGAAGCCAGACCATCTATTTCTGAAAGGTCGACAACGCTTCTGCAGTTCCTCTGATTTTGCCGTTGTTCATGGGTGTCATTTATCACCTCGTTGTTCCCACCACTCGTTTGTCCCCTTCTCTTATAAAAAATCTTTACCTTCTTCCAAATCTTAATTAACCATTGTATTAAAGCTTGAGAGTTTGGCTTGAGTCCAAAAAAAATCACGACTTCGATTCTTACCAAAAGTTAATGCTCGTATTTAACTTTTAACAAGGCCGTAAACTTTCTTTATTGTCTCATTGTGAGACTAAAGAGTTGCAATATCTTACTCAAAATGACCCAAAAAAAAGTAATACCACTCCGAGAGTAAGTAAAAATATTTCGAAAAACATTTTATATGGAATTGACATTTACATACTTCGGAATATTTTTGTATGTGTGAGGTGAATAAACAAATAAAATTACGTCGATCAGTATCTGTAACTTAATAAAGGTTATTGTAACGGTGGACTTCCATTGTTATATCTTAAAAATAATATTATTACATTTTTTTAAGTCTATGATATTAAATAAAATATTAACTAAAATATATTATTAAACGGAGTCCCTTTAGGCAAGATTCCGAAGATACTGGCAACGTTCCCATGTTGAATACCTATACTAATTCTTTGTCCGAGGTTGCTGCCAGCTTTTCGGTCCCCTGTGATATCGACTAACTTTTTTGATATTTCCTTAAAAAGTCTTTAATTTTTTAAATTGTTTGTAGTCAATAATAAACGATGTTCCAAAAAGAATAAAAATAAGGTTTTACACGCTTGGTAACCACCAAGCAAATACATCAAAAATATATTTAATTTTTGATAATTAAATAAACTTACTAATATTATAAATGCGAATGTTTAGATGGATGGACAGATGTTTGTTTGAAGGTATCTCCAGAACGGCTCAACAGATAGCCGTGAAATTTGATATAGATATAGAACATAGTCTGGAAGAACACATAGGCTATTAATTAAGATTTTTTTTAATTCCGAGCGGACTGGATCGCGGTTCAGCTAGTTATATAATAAATATAAAGGTCTCATTAAGTTTTAACAATAAAAAGGTCCACAATTCTTATTCGACAGCGAAGGCTCAAATATTGCGAATTGTCTTTCTCTGTCGTTATTTTCTTTTTATTTTTGATATAAATCATGCGCAAATAAAAATACAGCTGCAAACGAGGCCATCTTATTATAATGTACATCAAATACTTTAATTTAAACAGGAAGATTGAATCATTATTTAACTATATTTGTTTAACAGAAATCCTTTAAGATAGGCTTCGACTGCGTTTATACTTATCTTGCCATAATATTTTCTCTGTATTTTTAAAGAGAATTTGTCACTGCAGTTGAAAACCAAAGTTATACATATAATAAAATTGCAGTGTCTGTATGTAATTAAGAAAAAAATACTTTTTTGTAGACATCATGTATTTGCGTTGCTTATAACGAAAAACCAAATTTTATAATTTTCGGTTGCCTGTCAGTCTCTCTGTCTGTTTGTCTATCCGAAACGACTGGATCCGACCCGATTTCGACAGAATTTTCAATGGAAGGTTGCTGATGTGTATGGAATATTATGATCTACGGTTTGTAAATTCTGTGTTGACGAAATCGCGGGCGATCGCTAGTTTGTGAATAGTTAAACAAAATGTTAATACATGATGTTTTACATTGTACATACAAAGAAATAATCTTTAGTGCTTTCATGATAACAAACATGTAAAGGATTTACTTAACAAAAGAATTTAACGTCTTAAAACATTGTTAACCTGTATAATACAGCAATAAAATATCTATATATAATATGTACATGCAATGTTTGCGTTGACGTCTTTCACTTATACTCGTATAATATAATAGAAGAAAGAGAAACTTTTTAAAACACAAGTTCAATGTCTTGTAAAAAATCATCCACACTTTATTGAAAGCTAATCGACTTTTAATAATAAAATAACTCTTCAAATCAATTTAATTCAATTTCATCAATGGCTTCTGAGACCTAAATCCTCGTAAATTATATCTGTTTAGTCAAAGATAAGGAGACGGAGGAAGTTTTATACAAGGATTTTGGTCATAGAAACCAACGATTAATTAATTACATCACGGTCCATTTTTTACGTATTTTTAAAGAATTTTTGCACAATGATGTTATGGTTCCTATTTTATGGTTCATTTTTTTTCACGTAATATGTTTAGAGACCTAAAATAGGATAGCCACTTTATCAATCTATGCTGTATTCATTTACTTATGCACTTAGAATCCAGTTTCCAGTTTTATAAGTTTCTACTTTCACATTTAAACGATATTTTAATAGTTGATATTTAAATTGCAAAGCTATAAACTTTACTAGTCACAAAGTTGTTGAATTTTAATTTGATATCTCTGCGTAATTACTAGGCCTTAAACTGATATTAAATCCATTTATTCATTGATGTGTGCGTACATGCGTGTTTTAACTCTAAAGAACAGTAGTTTACCTTGGCTTTAACATCTCGACTTTACTTTGTATTACACCAATGTAATCTTATGTACATCACACAAAAAGGTCAATCACAAAATTTCGTGCTTGTAACAATAAACATCCAAATTATATGGCAGGCATTTAAAGAGTAAATGTATCACCTTATGCGAATTCTTTATTCCAAAAAAATTATCGAAACCTATGCTAATATTCGAAAAGAAAATTGATTTAAATTACACGTATATTAATTTGTCTTTTTGTCAGCTCTGTGGCGCCGTGATAGTCAATAATAAATGAAGGCCACATATTTCAAAATGTTACAATACGGGTTTACCATATTCCAGTACAGTAATACAGTATACCAGTACTGGCATCATGTAAACACTAACTGGTGCCAGTGAGCCAATACAATCCATGCGGGTTCAGCACGACTGTCCAACTATATTACCATAATGCAAACGAGGCATAATAAAACAAATATCAATGGATTTAATAGACCTGTCAATTTGAATATTTCAATTAAGACTAAAGATTGAAATGTTAAACGAACCACTTCTTTAATTCAACGCAATTGTATTCCAGGTGATAGCATGTATGCCGCCCAACTTTCTGCTTCTAGACCTCGGTATGGCGATTAGTTTCACTACAATCGCCGTACCGAGTCTTCTTAACGCCAAAGAAGGATTATCATTGGATGAAACACAAGCATCTTGGTTTGGTAAGATAATATTTTTTATTTTTTTATTTTTATAAGACTAGGAGCAAACAAGCAGAGGGAACACCGACATATTCATCGACGCTCATGGACATCTGCAAAATCAGAGGAACCGCAGATGCGTTGCCGGCCTTTGAGATGGTGATAGTTCGCTTCTTGAGGACCCTAAGTCGTAACGGTTTGGAAATACCGCCATGGACAGACCATTCATCTGTGACCAGATGCTGTGCGAGGTGCAAAATTTCGTGAAAACCGCACGGTTGTGTTTTGCCAGCCATCGAGATAGTATGGATGAAACTTGGCGGTGAGTCGTGATGTCCGATGACGGAACTCAGCGGCAGGAATAGTTCCAAACAAAATTCTGCTTCTCCTTAATATTCATAATGCTTAATTAACCGTCATAACTACTTAATATTCCATAACTAGTATGACCTAAAACTCTACTAACTATACCCCGAGGATACTTCGAGAAAGGATATGAATTGAATGTTACTAGCAGTTCAAAATGACTCAAGCCGTTTAAGCTATATACGTACACAAAGAAGCAAATAAACGCGAACATCCTCCGTGGTCAGTTAGGCTTATTCCAATCACTTATTTTTAGACCACAGTGTACTGACTTGAATCTTAACAGTTTTTTTTTTATAATTTATCATCATCATCAACCTGCTCTTATCCCTACAGAGGGTTAGTACAGTATGTACTCCTCCATACATCTCTATCACCCGTCATATCTGAATTCTTATTCTTCTTACGCATATTCTCTTTCACACAATCCATCCATTCTTTCTTTGATAACCAACTTATATGGACTTGGAAATTTTTAAACTGTGTGTTTAATGAATTACTCAATGTCATTTTGTTCTTGTTTTTTTTACCTATTCGATGTTTTTTTCATTCTGTAAAAGATAACCAGTGAATTTACTGTAACAACGTAACTACATGGTTGGTTAAAATAATGGTAAATGACATGTGATAATACTATACAATACGGTCCAAATAAGACGAGCATTAAATCGCGCCATATTGTGACGTCAAAGTTCTCAAATCTAAGATTTCAAAAAAGTAGGGTCTGTAAGTATCTTTTAAAAATCCTTTTAAATATTAATAATCTCCGAGTTCAATAAATAATTTATTTAAACAATTATTATTTTATTTATTGTCTTTATTTCTTGCTTCAGTGCTTTCCAACAATTTTTGACTGATTGAGGGCATTGACGCATATTCTTATCTGGTATGAAGACGGTGAATAATGCAGTCCTTTGAATTATTTGCCGTATTCAAATATTAGTTATACAACATCTTGTATATTGTATTTAATTTCTCACTACATTTTCAACTGAAGATTATGTTATGTTACATTATAATATAATGTTACAGGCCACCGTCGTAAAGGTCTACTGTCCTTGTATCTTTAATAAAAACTATTTCTTGTTAGTCGGGTAAAAATAAAATGATTTTTTTTCAGGTAGTCTTTCTTATTTAACTCAGCCAGTTGGAGCATTGCTGTCAGGTCCAATAGTCGACTTTTGTGGTCGTAAAAGGGCTAACTTCTTGGTCAATATTCCTCATCTTGTTGCTTGGATACTGCTGTATTTCTCATGGGATTTACCTTCTTTGTTCATCGCAAACGGACTCCTGGGATTAGGAACTGGTATCATGGAAGCACCGATCAACTCCTATGTAGGAGAGATCAGGTAAAATCTCTCAATTTAATTCCTAGCTGTGTAAAGTGCTACCAACATGCTACCAAACATGATTGATAGATGTCTATGAACACGTAGATTGGTTCAGTTTGCCTTAATATTTTGTTAGGTGTACCGCTTATTTCGTAATTTCGAGATCGATAAGCTAATGTTTATATTAATGCGATTTCAATGGTATCCTCAATTTCGAAAGACGAAGATATTAGTTTTAGGTCAATGGCTGCAATCTTATCTTTACGATTTAATCAAAGAATATTTAAAAATACGAAGATGTATCACTATAATGTCTTAATATTAGATTTGATTCAGTTTTAATTTTAACTACACTTCACTAATAATTTATTTTTATCCTGAAAGATAGGATGTATGTTTCCGAAGATGTTAGTGACTCTTCGAGTCTATTAAATAATGAAATTTGAAACGATTGATTTTCAATCACACAAATAGAGTAGTATTGGCACGTCTCTCGTCCGGCTCTTTATTATCTACTTGTGGTCGCTGACCCGAATTCCTGAACGAATCAAACATCAAGGTTAGGAATGTTAGGAAAGTTTTTGAACATAAGCAAAAATCCTTCTCAAATCTTCACAGTCTAATAAAGGCCATTTTAATTGTCATTATAATTATTTATAACATAGTAAGTAAAATTAAGAAATATGAGTAATAGCTTAGATAATGATCCAGCAACAGCTAGAAAATGTTAACAGCAATGGATTTTTCATTGGCTTTTAAGATCACGGCAGAAAGTCTAACTGACAATTAAAGTATTCTTAACTATTATTATTTAGTAATTGTTGGTATTTAATTACATTTTCCAGTGAGCCATCAGTACGCGGTGCTCTTTGCACTCTGACACAACTATTTACATCAATCGGTGTATTCGTTATGTACTTTCTGGGCACCGTGGTGGACTGGCGAAAAGCGGCGTTAATTAGTCTTGTTGTACCCGTGAGCTCTATGGCTTTCGTGTTCCTGGTAAGTGAAAATTCTTGTGCAATCATTATTCTTGGCAAATATTTATATGATACATTCTTATGGTGTATTTTAAGGTCCCAGAAACACCAGTCTGGTTACTTTCTAGAGGAAGAGAAAAGGATGCATTGAAGTCTCTTTGCTATTTGAGAGGCTGGACTAAACCAGAAGACGTTAAAGAAGAATTTGATGAACTGGTTGAGTACAGTAAGAAACTTCAGAAGTGTGTCATTTGTGACAAGATAGATGACGTGACGAAGAGTTGTGAACACTATAAAATGAATTCATTTAAAAGGTATATTACAAAGTAACTTACGCAGGTGTATATTGCTTTAAATTTGTTGTAGCCTTTACAGCCCTTGTTTCTATTGGTAGCTACAAAAAAAGTTACGGAACCGTAATAGGACTCGCAAAACATTACTCGTCAAGCGAAACGGAAAATCTTAATAGTCACAGAATATATAGAGTGTCTAATTTACCTTATAGAAAAACATCAATGTGCGTTTACTTTTTATTACAGATCTATGTACAAATTTAGATACGTGATGCTGTGTAAAGAGACGATGAGACCCTTGGTGCTGGTAATGATGTACTTTCTATTCTACGTCATGAGCGGCCTCGCACCCATACGGCCCAACATGGTGAACATCTGCGGTGCACTTGGCATGGCGCAAGACGGAAAAATTGTTGTTGTAAGAAACTCAAAACATCTTCAAACATAATACATAGTCCGATTCTTGGGATAACTTTCGTATTGGAAGCCTTTAGATTGTTCATATTTTTTAATTCTGATAAATTCCTATTTCAGCTTATGGTCGGCATCATAACCTTCTTAACTGCCCTCATAGTGGTGACTTTAATAAAAGTGGTTGGTAAACGCAAACTGGCAGTATCAGCGATGATCGGTACTGCTATATCCTGTGCTGCTCTCAGCGCCTACGCCAGAAAGAATCTCGCAGACTCCGTTTATTCTTATGACACTAATACGTTTCCGACGGAAAAGAGCTACGTACCTTTGGTGTTATTCTATATGGTGGCTACTTTCACCGGACTCGCCGTTCCGTGGGTACTGCTTGGAGAAGTTTTTCCATTCAGGTGAGATATATCTTAGTAGTGTCCAGTAGTCTAGTATTTTACATAGGAGGAAAGTTTAATTTTGTTGCAAAAGTTTAAATTTATCTGGTGCCAATGAAATAGTTGAAATAGTTTTATTGTGCCTACACAACTATTAACAGCAATTATTTTTATTTAGTTCTTGCGTTACCTTTTTCATTATAAATTAAAAAAACCTTTCACTCTTCAGTTTAGTGATATGTACAAATAATTATTTATTTTCTAGGAGTCGTGCCTCAGCTCAAGGCATCGCGGCAGCCAGTAATTACATCTTCAGTTTCCTCGCTGCGAAAACATTTATTGACCTAGAAATCAATTTAAAGTTATGGGGCACTTTTGCTGTTTATTCAGGGTGCGGTTTCCTTGGCGCTATATACTTGTACTTCTATTTGCCGGAAACAGAAGGCAAAACTCTACAAGAAATCGAAGACTTCTACAACGAAGATAAATCAAAAACATTCGCCGATGATCCGTTTATAAATTTCTTTAAGAGAATCAAAAGGAAAAAATATTCGATGTAATTGAGAAGTATTTAAATTATTGTATAATTTTATTTTAAGACCATAACCGAATTAAAAGTCTGCAACTCCCTACGCTACGGTTGTTTCTTTGTAATAGTAAGCTAATACTTACTGGCCCATTAGTAGTTATCGCCAAGATAACGAACTCCATAATACGGTTATAACCGTACATTCATTCTGGTCAATTGCTAAAATAATAAGAACGGGAGTGAATATAAATTTTTAATCACCTCACTTCACAATCCTTACACTAAAATATAAAAATTACTAAAAATTACGGTTCCGGATCTTCAACTTTGGCCATAAAGAGAGGTGTCGTAAGTTTATTATCCCAGAGTATTGCAAGGAAGGGTCGATCGGCGGTGAAAGATGTTGATGGATCATCGTAGGAAAGAGCAACCACTGACAGAGAAGTGGCAGCGCCACCGGAACCTCCGCTCTCATCAATAGATAGAAGCGCGCTGTGTACACCAGATGAGATCCGTGGCGACATACCATTCTTTTGACCAATTCTCTGCAATTCTGCTTCATTGCTAAACATTGTCCAAAGACCAAGCTGTAGAAGAAGAAAAAATATGTCATGAATGTAATATTCCTGTCTTTTGCAAAAATTTGGCAGGATGTGAATTTACTCCAAAAATTCTTCCACCCTCTCTGAGTCCTATAAAAATATTATTTTATAATTTAAATATGACTTTATTAACTTACCGTACTTAAAACAGATTGTACGTCACTGTCTTGTTTGACAGTAAATTTGGGGATTTGAATTTTAACTTCCTTAGGGCCAAGGTTTTGGTATGAGTAGAGTTGTGGCTCCGTCAACGATAGAAGTACGTTATTCACGTTGTTTCCCTTAAGTGGAAGTATGAACATCATGGAGTATTCACTGCCCTGAAATATCAAAAACAATATAACTTTCTTGTAAAACGGCTTAATACAATAATTTTCTTACTAAATACTTATCGTAAACAAATCAATTAAATCTAGTCAAATAGTCCTTCCCTTACTCTATATCCTATATCTTATTCTCCATTCTTTTTGAAGAACATCACCATGTCAAAGAATGTGGTATTTATTTTATGGTCTTTTGCAGGCATTGGGAAATGGTTTCTAAGTTTTTATTTTCATTAATAGCTTACTTGGAATGGGAGTATCATTATTTGCGCCTTAAGTGCAGGATCGACGTCGGTTCTGACCATTCTTGTCGCGTACATGAATTTTGCTAATTTCTGGGAGCCATCGCTTAGCGTGAAAATACTGTCCTCTGTCAGTTCTGGTCTGAACTTTATGTCCCAATTCCCTTTGAAGTATACAGCATTCACTAACACCATTAAACTAGCCGGTGTTATTGACTCTGAAATGAGAAAATAGACATTTTTACCCGACTATTAAGTTATGTTTGCGCGTATGTAAGCCCGATTTCATGTATATGTGGGTTTTTGTATTTGTATACAAATTGCATACATATAGTTTAAAGTGCTGCCAAATAAATGGAGTCCAATAAGATTCATGTATTTACAATCAATCGGGTTGCTAGGATTTTAAAATTAAGTTTAGATTATTATTTATTTCATAAATAAACAATAATTGATATAGATACTAAAAATCGAAGACTAACATCTAAAACTATTTACTATATTTATATTTATGTTTGTAAGTAAAGTGTAAGTTATTTCATAAGTAACATAAAAGTTCATAACTTTATAATAATATGTAAAAAAGGTCACATTTGTTATACGATGGCAACTTAAAAGACGTTACCTGGTGTCAAAAGATTTTTAATCTTGCGATTCGTTTTGTCAGAGACCCAACTGTTTATCCTTGCGGAGGTTCCGTACGGATCGTTAAAGTTTGCACTGGTGACGTCACTGCCGAAAGCATTGATAGCGTTTGATTTAAACTTCTGATCAATTGTAAAGCCATTTGCTACATACACGTTGCTCGCAATCTTCAAAATGTTGCTGGAACCACGTTTCTATTAAAAGAAGAAAAGGAATAAAATTAATCGAATGAAATCAAACAACCTAATTTTAATAATTTATCTTATTAGTATATAAATTTAATATAAAATATATACCTACTTACCGACAACCCCAAATATTATTATATATTCAGTAACCAGAAGTCTAAATTAACTTATATAACATAATACAATATATATGATCTATTCGTTCAATTTGACTTTAAATTCGACTTTCAATATTTTCACGATCAGTTTGGTTTGATCTCTCAAACATAGCTTTATAACTTTACCTTTTAACTCTGTAACAAGGTAGATCAAAATTCTTATTTAAATTTTGAATTCGAAATTCAAAATTTCTTGACATGTTTTTATAAGAATTCCATGACAGTATGAACATGTCTCAGTTAGGGTCACTTTTGGGACTCATGTCATTGCAGTTAGTGCCAACGTTCGCGGTCGAACAGTCCTCAAAAGTATCCGTGTACATCGGTTCTAATACTTAACATCGGATGGGCACTTGATTCTTTGTAACTTTGAAAAAAAAACAATCATCTTACCTTCATGAAAGTTTTAATTCCTTTAAACAATGTTTGTGATGCGTCCGGAGTCAACTGTAGAGCCTGAGTGATTTCTTGTTCCGTGTATCCGGACGAGCCTTGTTGTACAAGTGCTAAAAGCAATGCTATCGAATACGGTGATATTACACTATTCTCCTGGCTGACTGCAGCCTGAAATTCATTTAAAATTGATTATTTTATCATCTATAAAACAACCATTAAATAAAGGATGTTAAATGGGAAAACCAACATTCTTACATATTGCAAATTGTTTTCCTTGTTTCTCAATAGTGTGCATATTTTTAATTTAAGTATGCAATAGCTAGGAACTCAAGATATTAATTATAATAAATGTTTACTGGTGATGGCAGTTACTTTTTTTATGAACTAGACAAAAAATAAAACAAAAATCCCGAGTCGTTAAAGATGAGGGAATCATTTTAAAAGGTTCATGACATATGTTCTAAATGTAAAAAAAAACCTCACCTTAAACAATTTCAGAGCAAATTTAGTTAAAGCCAGTGTTTCGTTGTTGTAATTTGCATTTTGCCTTGTTTTTCCGGTATTGTCAGTGCCAAATTTCGATGGTAGACCGGTGTTTTTTGATTGTGTATTCGTTTGACCCGAATAATAATTTTGATTATTCTGTCCGTAATCTGGAGATTGCTGATAGACTGGCAGCTGTTGTTGGGTTTGCTGATTTTGGAGATAATTCTGTTGGTTTTGGGGATAAAATTGTTGTTGGTTTTGCTGATTTTGAAGGTAATTTTGTTGTTGGTTTTGCTGATTTTGGAGATAATTTTGTTGTTGATTTTGTTGACTCTGGAGATTAAATTGTCCTTGGTTTTGCTGATTTTGGAGAAAACTCTGTTGTTGTGGTTTTATATTCTGTTGGTACTGTGATTGTATATTTTGTTGGATATTCTGTTGCTGATTTTGTTGGAAAAAGTTTGACTGTTGCTGTAGATTCGATTGTTGTTGATCTATGCCCAGTTGTGTTTGTGTGTCCTGTTGTTGCAGTTGTGATTGCAAATTTTGTGTTTGTTGAAATTGCAAATTTTGTGGTTTTTGTGATTGCAAATTTTGTGTCTGTTGAAATTGCAAATTTTGTGGTTTTTGTGATTGCAAATTTTGTGGTTGTTGCAATTGTAACGGGATTGCAACACTTTTTTGGTTAGTTTGAATTTGTGTTTTCTTTTGTTGTTGAACATTGGGTTGAATAACTGTCTGTTGTGATTGCAATTTATTTTTTTGAATTGGTAGCTGAGTCCGTACATTAGATTGGTAATCTGATCTTTTCTGAGCTCCCAGTCCATTATTTAAATATGATTCATCCGTATTCTGTGAAAATCTTGAAGAAAATACGTTACCACCATACGGATCTACGTTAAATTGCGGAATATTTGAAAGAATAAATCGTTCAAAATCATTATTTGATTGATATTTCTGGGAATCTGCTTTCCATATTAATATGGAATATGCTATTATTACTGTAAGTAAAAAGTATTTTGTTACTTAAATGAAGTAATAAGTATAATAACAATACATTATCTGTTGCATGCACATCACCACTGACTCACGACAGTAAAAAAATATTTTACTTACGTTTTAAAAACATCTTAACTTTAAATGATGCACTGGCATTAAACAATAAACAGCAATTTATTTATTATAAAGAATAACAATGTATTTTAACAACATTCATGTGATATATTTAATCTGTACAACAAGATACACGTTTGCTCGCCACAACTAAAGTCCGATATAAGCCGAATGGTCACAAACATCAGAATTGTCCGATCCTTCATAACAAATTCTATGCCAATCAAATTAGAACTATATCTCATAAGGCATAAAGTTGTTTTTGTTTATTGCATCATCTTCACATGATACGAGTCGTCTAAACAACTTAGTAGACATTTCGAGTCTTGGTTTTTCCGCGGCAGCCGGTTTTTTTGTTTTCCTGACGCTTTAAGATGAGATGTTTTTATTTTTAAAATATCGGATCGGGGATTTATAAAATTATTCTTTTCTATCAATAATTATGTTAACTTTATTTGACCTTTAGGTAATAAAAAAAATAAAATCCATGCTAAATATTTTTATTATTTATCTATTTACAAAGTATTTTTCAAGATGATTACAATTTTTAAATATTTTCTTATGTCTATTCCTTGGTCGTCAAAGTCAGTCCATTTGAGTCTTTTAAATTCGTCTTTTTATTTAGTCTATAAATGAGTTCCTATAATGCTATTTTAAAAGTTATAAATGTCAAGCTTATGGGAAGTTACTGTTATAAATGTACTAAATTATTTTTCTAATACAAAAATAATAATTGTTTTTTTTTGCAAAACACACATTTCAAATAAAATTAACTAGCCTTATTTATTTTAAGGCATTATTTCAAGTTTAAATACCATCTACAAAGTGGGTTTTATTTTTTAATCTTTTTTTACTACCGACCAGTTTTCAGATGTTAGAACATTATTTTAGTGCTTTATAAAAAGTTTAACTATTTGCTTTTTTTTTAAATAAATAGAATTAAGAGGAAAAAGTAAAAGGAAGAATAAAAAATTAGAAAAAAGTCTGAACGTGAGTTAAAGTTAATAAATTACTTGGAATTTATATTTATTTTTATGTCACATATTCTGGCATTATCAAAGAGTGGATGCCATTTCTAAGAGAACCATGATTACTTATTATTCAAAATTTAAAAAAAAAGTTTATTTATAATTACACATATGTAAGATCAAAAATCGATTAAATTGTACCACATAAATTTAATCTATAATAGCATGAAACATCAAAACTCTTTATACTTTTAGGCATTAAGAAAAATCCAAGTGTAAAATACAATTAAAATATTCATATAAATAGTACAGTCGGTCAGTCGAGGCATTCTGCCATCTTGTTTTTTATTCATAAAGTTAACCAACCAGTCTTAAGATCACGTCACTATTCCATTATGTTGTGATCATTTTCCTCAAAAAGGTCTATGTACAGTTGACGGCGAATGTATCTTTTACAAATTTTATCACTTTTTGCGCTATAAAATGTGGACCTGCACCGAAAAGCTCGATTGGCGCTTTGTATTCGAAATTGTTTTGTGCGACAACACCGACAGCTCGACGTAACCGCGAACATATTGCACACACGTTCTCCGTTTTTTTCTGTATTGCTTGAAATCTAAAAGGAAAATAAACACGTTTTTAGCAAACTGACTATTATTTGGCAGAAATACTAACGTGGACCTGTAAAAACCAATCTCATTTTTGATTCGTCCACCATAGAATCCTGTTCCAGTATAAATGTTAATCTACACATATATATGTTATATTCCTTTAGGATTTAAAGCACTATCAAATTTGAGTCTACAAACGTGCTGAATATTTATTATCCGTACAGCACATGACGTCAAATCGATAAACAAATAATCGTAATTGCTCCAGTGACCTTGAAAATAATAAAAACATTTTATCATATTTGTTAAAAATAATTAATTATTAAAATACTAACAAAAAGAACTTGTTTTTTAATAACGCATCCATTGCATAATTATGTTAATGATCTTTAAAGATTGATCTTTGTAACACAAGAAGTGGACAGAATAACAGGATAATACAAAATGTACAATATACTGAATGCATAAATGTTGCCTTTTCTATGTTAAATATCTTTTTTTTTCGTTTATTCAATACCTAGTTTTTTGTTTACATCCGGTACTAATTTTACTAATAATTCTAACTACATTTTGTAAGGGTGCATTATCATTGGGCCATAACTTTATCATTATACAACACGCGCGTCCTCTTATACGGGTTAACGCCTAATGAAAATGATTGGCGATGTAAATAAAAGGGGTAGGAAAAAGTACGGACTATCGAGCCCTAAAGACTAATAAAAAAGTTTCTTGCATATGTGTGCTATGACATGCTTATACAGGAAATCTCTCGCACAATGCATTCGGGCGCTAAGGACAAAAATGAAATATACACATAATGGATCGCCGGAATATTTTAAATACATGCAATATAGTCTTGGAATGGGAAACCTGTTTTGAAAAGGCGTTCCAATTTAGAATCCTCTTATCCGTAAAATCCCATTGACTTAATTACATAAGAATTAAGTACTTACATTGGACAATTATGAAGACGCTGGATAGATTCTCGATCTCCGAGCGCTATAAGAGCATTTCGTACACAGACTCCTGCGATGACTGACGGCAATTCAGAGCTGAAGGACTTGTCAATCATCAGAGCGGACATGCAGAGAAACGTTGCGGCTATTTCGATCTCTCCGAAGCAAGATTTATTTGAAACCCATGATAAGTAGGTGATAAAATCTTGAGGTACTATCGGTTGTTTAGGGAATTTCTGTAATAAATAATAATTTATGTGACAAAAATACAACACCTAAATTCTCATTAAATATCGTTAATTTTATTTTATCCAACTACAAACTTGTTTCACGCCTTCAATGCCTTAGAAATCATTCTATTTGTCATCTGCTTTTCCAACCAATGCCGTCAAAGCCGAGGTTGTATATTTAGCCACGACCATACATATATCTCGCAAGAAGAATCAAAGATGTTCTTACCAGTCTATTTAAGATTCCCATTTCAGTCTTCCTGAGTTGGTTGCAACTGAAGGCTCTGTTCGAGTACTTTACGAGTTTGGAGGCTAACGAGACAGGACCGTGGATCTTCTGCGCTATCCAGAAGCATGCAGCGGCTACCAGCTGCAACTGGTCTACTTGGACTACGCGACCGCAGAGCACGGAGTCCAAGTACCAACAAGCGGTCTGAACTACCGCCGGATTTCCTCGAGGACCCTTGAAACAGTGTTAATGGTTTCATAGTTCAGGGTACGTGTAATAACGTTGTCGCAGGTTCGAATCCCGCAATTTAAATCTTGTCAAAAGGAAAATGGATTGATGCAGAAAGATGAATAAGCTGCTTGGCATTTTACCTACTTTTATTTTCTTTAATATATTTTCATTGTTATTATCTAGTGAATACTTAATTGATTATTTTTAGTATTCGATTTATTAGCAATTTTCTAATGGCATTTATATGAGAACTATTTGAGAGGAAAACGTCATTGGTTTTACCTAAACCCCAATTCAGAATGACTGGTTTAGGCGCGTTATATTATACAGGTTTATGAAATATACAGTCACGATTTTGATAGAGATCATCGACTTTAATAATACTCTTCAAATCCATTTCTCATATATCTACACCAAGCAACTACCTAAGTAATAGCTTAAGGACTCTGTGTACGGCAGTTTGTTGTGTTGTGAATTTTTTCACTCAAAACTTAATTAATGATTTAAAAGAGGAAATATGATGATTAACTATGAATAATTATTTTTACATAGAACATGTATAAATAGATTTGTCTCGCAAAAATTACTGAATAAAGAATATACGCTATTTGTATGCGTTAATAAATAAACAAAAAAAATACCAGTTTCTATAACCGGCCAGTTGTATTTCTTTTTTTTCCATATGAAATTTGATAAAACTGGTTGTGTAGAATGTTTCTAAAAAATTTTATAACACGATCAATTAACTTCTTTGGCAGACGAGGATAAAAGATTTGGCCATGAAACGGCTATGAATCTTTAATTATAATTAATATTTAGTTTAATAACAAGACAGTTAGTTGAATTCCATTTTTCGCCTAGATTATAAGGAAATTAAATGTCATAAATCGTCAGCTTATACGCGTTAAGCTGGAACCTATCTTAAGTTTGGAGTGACAAGGCTTTAGAACTATTTCAAAAGCGCCTGTTACAAAATATCAGGTTAAAATGCCTTACATTAACTTTCATCAGCCAATTAAGAACGCAAGCACGACTGATTGTTGGCAGAACTGACACTTGGCCTGGTGTCTCAACGCTTAACAAATATTCAAACATATCTTTCGCGTAGTCGCTGTGCAGACACTTCTTATACAACTCCTCACCTGTAAGCAAACATATCCATAACGTTTCAGAGGTCATAGTTTTTAGTGCGTTAAATTACCTTACTATAAATAAAATTACCCAGTATTTTGCAATGAAACACGTGTATCTTATTTAGGTATTCTTTTTTTGAAATATTTAACAATGCGCAAAGACTAAAGACAAGTTTAATAATTTCAAGATTTACAAAGGTCAAATATTAAGGAAAATTGACAAAATATGTTTCATTAAAGTGTATAAGATACTTTAATAAATCCTGATATAGTTTTCTGTGAATTGGTATAAATATTCAAACATGCATACTATTTGAAACGACTTACAATAATCCGGAGGTTGTAGATCGCGGAAATTTTCATCGAATTTCAAACGTCGCTTATGTTTCTCATCCCCTTTTTTTTCAGCCGCTCCTAACGGTGAAAGTCCTTGCAACTCACGACTGTGCGGTCTTTTTAAACTTCTCTTTACATTTTTAAATTTATTCGGTTCTAATATTGGCGATTTGTAAGGTGTGTTAACCTTTTTCGGTTCAACGGTTCCTAAATTTTCTTTTTCACTAAAACTATCATCACTAATTGTTATCACACTATCTTCTTCGTCTTTATTCTTGTCATTTATAAGTTTAAGGTCCCAATCGAGGTCATCATTCTTTTGTCTTAAAGTTACAAACTTATCACCCCCTGTATTTTGATTTTGAACATTTTGTTTATGAGATACAAATTTTCCGTACGTTCGACTCGATCCAGCTACAAGATCGACGCTATTAAGACTTCTTAATGGAACTCTTTGCTGGTCACTTTTCAATAAATGCTTCGGTAAAGCCGGCAATGGTTGTAATGGTAAAGGTATCCGTGTTTTGTCGATCCACTTATTCAAATTCTCTTTATCAGATTCCATATCGTTTTCAACTGCATAAACACTAATATTTACTATTATTTTCAACACATTTGTCGCGACCAGCGCAACATTTACTTCTAATAACACAAATCCATTTCAAGTATAGGAATGTAACTACCCACATTTGTAAAATAAAATTGCATAGATTATAATTTCAACATCACAACCGCTATTTTAGATACAGATTGTAATTGAAAGATGTCTTTGAATAAGTGCTTTCGAACTAATACTTTTTATCGCTTTTTGTAATAAGATACTTGTTAACGCCTGTTAACATTTAAAAGCAAATAATTATTTTCACACTTAATTTTAAAATTAACTTAATTTGGAAAAACTTGATCTTCTTATCACTTGTGTTATTTTAATGTTAACACTAAAATAAATATACAACAGATAAATTAACTGATGCTGATTTATACTATAAAAATGTATTTAGAAAACTTTGCTCAAAGAGATTGAATAGAATAGGATTTGCAATAACTTTCCGTTTCTTTCTTTAGACAGACATGTCTCATTTCCATATTAGGTAGACCTTGCAGGGTAAAACATATAAATATAATTGTTTGAAAATAAATAGTTTATTCTATAACATATCACAACATTCACAAAAATTACAATAAATTAAAAAATAAAAACTTATTCTAACTTAACTACGCTGTGTACTTTTTCGTTATCAAATGCCTCTGGTTTAGATTTAGATTTGAAATAATAAAAAAAAAAACGTTGAAATTCATAAATTCACAGCAAATATCGATGCATCAATTAAAAATTTCATAGACATGAGAACAAGCTATAAAATTAAAAAGACAAAATATCTGGGTGGGTTTGAGTGTGGCATAGAAATCATTAAAGATAAGCCCACATACATAAAATTCTTTAAGTACGAAAAAATTAAAACTAAGCTAAAAAAAATCTTAAAACATTTAAACTTCGAATGTGGTTGGCTGTTGTGGATCGGTCACCTTGCCAGCGACCACTACGAGGTTGTCGAGACGGTCCATGATGTAGAAGATGAAAGGATGTTCGACACAGAAGCGACGTGGTGACCTCTCTTCATAGAAGGGAGCATTCTTCAATGATTCAATTCCTGGATTGGCAGCTGCAACAAATATTTTTTATCTATACAAATGGAAGATAATAAAAAAAGGTGTGACGTATATTTCTGTAGTCTTCCTTCCATAAAATTTAATCACACATATAAGTAAGTATCATAGTCTGCAATGTTATAGACCTCTATGGCAGTGCATTTTTCTTCTTTAAATCTAACAGCAAAGCAACAGAAGATGAAGTATCAATTATATCCTTACCAGAAAGTTCATTGGCAGCGGAATGCGCGTTATCCACGCGGACGGCGACGTGCTGTACCAACTCTTGTACGAAAAGACCCTCGTCCTCCGACACACCGGATAGCTCGGCCTCGCGACTGAAGATGTTACTCACACCAAACTGGAAAGTAGTAAATATGGTGGACAATGTAAAAATTTATTACGTCTTGATGTAACAGTAACAACAACGAATAGTTTTAAACTAAAGTGATAATCATAGGTTCGGTTAGTTAATAATCAATATCCACAATATATTCTAATATATGTATTTTTATGAATTACTTTTCATTTAAACAAGTCATAGATAAATTTGTTTTAAGTGAAAATTAGTGGACCAAATCAAACTTTCTTATCTATGTTTTTTTTTAAACATGAAAGTTTCCATGAAGCTATAATATGTTATGAATCGCTTCACTGCAGCTTTTGATAACATATTATGATACATAAAGAATACATCGAATATGTTTTTAAATGCAATTAACACAACTTTCAATAACTATAACACTATTATGTCCATGATCGTAATCCTATTGTCTTTTACGAGCCTTTATTGATAAGCTTCTCACATGTTCCAAGTATCAAAGTATTCATTCCAAATCATTTCAGTTGATAGTTGTAACTATTTTTGCCATCAAAAATATAACTAACCTTAGCAAGAGCTGCGACTGGCTTAGTAGTTGTTTCCACGTAGAAGGAAGGCAACGAAACTTGTAATTCTTCATCGATCATCGTCTCTTGAATATCAGCGATGGGTACCGAAGGTAAATCCGCGATAAGGCGTGTAAGACCATCTCGTGAGCGGGGAACAACAACAAGCAGAGCATATCGTCCACCCTGAAATGTGGCATTTTTCTTAAAATTACATCCCTATAACCTCGTTTTAGAGCAACAGGACCCGAGGGCTCCCTCAGGAGCCTCGACTCAGGCTGTTACTTGGTTAATTGTTTGTTTCATAACATAACACTCAAGCTTTAAACCAACGAGACAGAGCCATCTCTCGACGCTTTTTATTATTGCATAAATCAGGTCTCGAACATTACGGAATAAACAACTTAAACCAGTCTTTGGCGATGACTTCTTTACTTACGTCGTAAGGTAACATAAGTGCTTCACTGTCCAAATCAGGTAAAGAACTAGTCTTAAATGTCCCCGTCGTCTTCATCATTGGCACTTGCTTCTTTATCGTATTAGATTTGTAAAATACACCAGGCTCGACGACCTCGAAAGGCTGTTTCCATGAACCTCGGAAATACATTCCATTGAAGATTATCATTAACGAGTTTGATTTTGAAGCTAAAATAAAATAAAATATTAATAGAAGTCCCAATTTATCGTTATGGAAATATTTTTTTTTTATAAAACTTACGTTTGCCGGATTTTTTGCCAACGCTGTTCACAGAAACTATTGAGGAAATGTCATTTTTATCATGCAAGATTTTCAGACTTCTAGCACTATTTCTTGCTTCTACCGCAACCATAGTCTCCTCTTCGTCTTCTGATTCTTCTTTTTCTTTTTTGGCGTACGCTTTAACAAGCTTTATCTTCTCTTTGATGTTCTTTGCTGGTTTGTATCCTACATGTGACACATCAACTTTTTCGGGCTTATCTTCCATTGCAAACGTAATATACTTCTCTTCTGGATCTTTAAGGGCTAAAGGCTCTGAAATTTCGTCCTTTGTTTCATTGTCTTCTTTTGTCTCGGTAACTTCGCTATCGTCATCCGATTTGTTCAATTCTGAATGATATCTTTCTACAGATCGTACCTCAGTTAAATAATAATCTTCTAAGATTTTCTTGTAGTCCTCATTGATTGTGTAATTTTTGTAAATGTAAAAGAAATTCTTCAATTCGGGTTGATTATACTTATATTCATTTGTATTCTTTAGCCTTTCCATAATGTAGCGGAACGTAGTTCTTGTTAAATTTGGATTTTCTGGCAAATGCAACGCTGAAACTAATTGGTTTTTCGTCTCGCCTTTAGCACCTTCTGCTAGGATCGCGAGAATAGCAGCATATCCAAGTGGTGAGAAAGCAAGGTTGTTACTATCATCGATGTAACCCTATAAGGAAAGAATTAATAAATGTTGGTGCAATAAAACTTTAAAACCGTTATAAGTTTTTAATGTTAAAAATGATTAGTTTAAATACCGAAATATTTTTGGTACAAAGTTGAATACTGAATCACACCTTCCATTTCCCTTTATAAGCTTATTTATTGATTCAAAACATTCAAGTCCACTGATTACATGATGCATTTGCTATCGAGTGAGTGACATGGATTAACTAATCCACTAACATTGTGACCTCAATATCAAGTTAATTTACTTCCTGATACTTAGAACCCAGAACTGTCACGTAATGTATAGGAAATAATATTAACTTTCTATCATAATTACCTGGAAAATGGTCGTAGAAAGTTCGTTAGTCGCCTCTCCAACGAATCTGGTGTCTTTAGGCTGATCGGAGCGGCCTTGCCTCAACCATAATGCATTGCTAAAGCCCAAGGCCAAGCATAAAACTGGAATAAAAGAAATAATATATTAGTGCATTTCTTTACAATATTATAGGAATAGCTTATTTTAAAAGTTTTTAGATTTCTAGTTCCCTATTTCCATAATAAATTGCTTAGATATTTTTATACACGGTTGTTTATATTTAGCAAAAAACTAAATGGTTCTTATTGAAATGAATTATTGAAACTAACAGATCCAATAACGACTTAGTGTACCGCAATTATTTTTAAATACCCGCATTTAAACATAAAATTGAAATTTTATATCGCTGACTTTCTAGGCTAATGTTTACTTTCTCTTAAAACATGTTCAATAATCGAAGACGCATTAAAATAAGATCCTTGCTAATGGATAAGATGTACAACTTGATAAACCGTTGCAGATCAAAACCTGTTCTATAGACATCTAGAATAAAGTCGGGGGAAATGTAGGTCGCATTAGAGTAGCGGTATCAATGCATTCTAGCGACTATCATAGAATACGTTGCACATGCATTTTCTCTATGTAGGTAAAGGAAAATTACTACTATATAAAATTAACAACATATTTCCAGCAATAACCAATTATAAGGTGTCATCTGTCGCTGATTTATATATGAACCTTTTCTAGTATATTTCTGAAAAAAAATCCTTTATTAAAAGAAAAAAAATCTATTGACAAATTTATCCATTTACTTAACATAAGCTTGCAATAGTTTTTTGAACATTTTTTACTACATTAAACTACAAAAATTGTTAATTGCTTGAGCACAGAATTAGACAGTAACAATAGAGATAGCATGCAGCGGTCACGGTCGAACGAAACATGCACATCCGTGGTTCTTAGTTGTAGGGTTACCATACGACAGACATTTAACGTATAGTCCAATTTCCAACACTGATATTAACAAGTAACTATTCAATTGCGACAAGCTACGATAGATTAATTTAAGTGGTAAAAACCGTATATCCCTTTGTATCCCTAAATAGAATCGCCATAGATATACATGACCGCGAAGAAAATTAGTTACCTCCCTTAATAGGAGAAATAGATAACAGAGAAATTGGACTACACAATACATACAACCGATTACTTCTGACTAATCAATGTAGATTTGCGGTGTTGCGTATATTTTTGTGAAATAAATTTATCCTTCAATATTCGTGGTCACCTTATCGACGAGTGCAACGGTACCGCGGACTACGCCGGTGTGCTATGCACCCAGGATTGGAATGAAGATAGATATAATATGGATATGCCTTTTTAATCGATTTAAAATACTATTCTACACTACACATATTTTAAATAATAAATTTATCTGTAATTAAATGAAAAAAACAGAGGCTGTTTTCTCAGCCTACCTAAATATTTATTTAATGCTAAATCTTCAATAAGAAGAATTTGTTCGTTTTGATGTGCTTGTCTTAAGAATGGAATGGAATGAAATCAATTTTTTTTATTTAACTTAAATTTCTTTTTGATAGAAATGTTCACTTCAGTTTGAGCGTATCTCATATTATGCCAACGATTTATTGCGCGAGTCAGTAAAGCACTAGAGAGCGGTGAACGCACCGTACTGACCTACGGCTATTGTGCTCGCGCAAGCGCAGCGACAGAAAAACAGACAATCCGCTATAAGTAGAACACGCAAATAAATTCATGATAAATCTTTTTAAAACTTTAGTGCTTTTATCATTAACGAAAGATTCGAGAATCCTCACAACTCTTTGTCTCTCCAGATTTCTCTAAGAACTCTAGACGGGTTGGTTCTCTTGAAAATGAAAAAAATCGGTTTTATACTAATTTATATATAGAGTTATCTCTAAGCACATTACTGAGAAAAGTGCGTTACTTTTGTCGTCTGTACGCTCTCAACAATCTGTCTGAGAAAGCGGTTCCCATTCGCCTCGCAGTACTGCGCACGCGAGTGGCATCTAAATGATCTTTGTCAACTTTTAAATCATAATCATCGTGAAATATCTCCACGCATAAGAACACAGTGAAAGAAAATTCATTCAATTATTCATTGTTACATCAAAATTCATTTACATTTATGAAATATTAATAGCGTAGAACATAGAGTTTCTCAGAAATTAATAAAAAGAAACTGGATGTTTTTTCTAGAAACCTGTAAAAAATGTTGTAAATAAATTTGTCTGAAAAGACCTTCTTATCTTCATTTCTATAATATTTATTTCAATTAAACATTTTGATGGATTTCATTCTCTTTTAGTTTTTAATCTAGTTTATATTTACTACTATAAAGATCTGTATAACGACTTATGCATTTTATCCCATTCTTAAGAAAGTTCTTCCGACATCGTTTAAGTTATAGTTACTCGTAAATGCAAATTTCACTTCATTAGCAAGTCATGTACGATTCCAATGGACAAAGGCAATACGATCGCGGAGTCTTACATAAATATTAAAATTTATGTCTCAAAATGAACAAAGCATAAGTAGTTTCTTGCTATACTTAAATTCTTATGTCCTATTGTTGAATTTTACTGGACTTACTAAGTTATTTGCAGTAAGCTTTGTACCATACACAAAGCTTACTGCATCCTGGTACTACGTTTCAAATAAACGTGTACACCATTATGTGACGCTAAGTTTTCAAATCAAAATTCCTTTTAACATTTTAATTTTTCTGCACTTTTGTAGCAATTTTGACCGATCAAGGTGACAGATGGATACGTTCTTATTTCAATCGTACTACAGTCGAACCCGGATAAGTCTGAGTTCAAGGGACAATGATACTTTTCTCGCTTATCCAGTATTCGTATATCTTTTACTCCGATTTACTGAAAGTATACAGGATATTACTTATATAGACAATTTTCAAAAACCAAATATGTTTATCTTTGACTATGATCAACTTTGGTGCATTGTCAAATGCCGATTTCCTGTCGTGTTGTTAATGTTATGTGAATGTTTAGCTTCCTACTCGTAGCATAGTTGCAAGCTAGCTATGTTAAATGTTTACACAAATATTCAGTTTAACCATGTGTGTCCATTGTTGAAAAACTCATACCGAAACATATAGTCATCACTCTCTTTCTTTTAAAAATAGCAGCGACAATATTATGTTTTTGTACAACAGTTTAGGGAACAGAAAAGGTATACGTACAGTTCTTGTGATGCAATGAACGAACATAGAATGGAACAACAATAACTTCCTTCAATTCATTCATTCAATTAGTTTAATTTATTATTCTCACGTATACAAGTTAAGGCATTATTGTTCTTAAACGGATGTTGACGAATAATTTGTTTGAATAACATTGTAAAAATTTTGTTTCTTAATTTAATATTACTTAAATAATACCTGATTAATTAAAGTCTTATGTCGTGAATTTTGGAATGGAGAAGTAATATTAATTTCAAAATAAAATTGAATTAACATAAAGTCTGATCGATAGTACACGATTCTTGCGTAATAAAACTTTTATCGTTGTTTTTTTTTGATCCATAGTTATGTACAGATGAGATAAAATACGTCATCTTTATAAATGGCACAAATACAAAGTCAATGTCGCATACTAATGTAACATTAACTTATGTATTTATTTCCTTTACATCTTCGTGTCAAGCAACGATATGAAATTACATTCCAACTTGATTATAATTTAATTTCATATTGAATATTACATAGTATGTGCAATGTTACTTTGATTTTCATAAAGGTCCATTCAGACAGGGGCGGAGAGCAGGGTAAATTTTTTTCACGTAAATAATATTGAGTTTAAAAAAATGAAAGAAAGTTTAATTTTACTTTGCACATGTTTTCTTATTAAGCACAATCGTAAAAAAGACAAGAGAAATATAATTAAATTCAGCTTTATCATATAAAGCTCTTTTTCACTTGCGATAAAAATCTGCTCTGTTCTCGGCCTGGTCTGTGTGAACGGACCCTAAGAAGGGTTGTTAACTTACCTAATAGTTGTCGCATCTTTCTATCAGCTGGGCTCTGAACGATAATCTAAAACAAACAATATACATTAGTAATAATATCACTTAAGAAAATTCATCACGAGGTAAATACAAAAACTTTAAAATTTTCGCGTTTATAATATTAGTCAGAAGTAAGATTTGCTGTTTTCCTATTTTCAAGATCGCTAAGAATAGTCAATATAGATTTCTTATTTATATATAAATTGCTATATCAATTATAACTTAACAATTTTATTGGGAAACTGTTTAATTCTACTAGTCCATCGTTTTTTGCGTTTGTTGTCTGGCACATTTTGAATTTATGACATCACGGTTAAAGTTGTCAAGAACAAACACACAAACGTAATGTCATCGGCATATACCTAAAATCCGATATTGTTTACCTTTGAAACCGGCTTTGAGAGAACAAATATGTTAAACAAGTAGCCACAGAAAACCTTCAAAACGTATTGTTTAAAAATATTTTAGATTTTAGGCACTAAAAAAAAATTGATGAAAAGTTAACTTTCTAAATAAAAAAATAAACTTAAAAATAAATAGGCCACTTTAAACCGCTTTAATGCGACCTACATACCATAATGTCATTGACCGGCACAAATACTTACGTGCTACTGGCAGCTAGCAAAACAAACACAGAATTAAAAAGTTACACTATATTTTTTTTAAAGGCAGAGTCGGTAAGCGTGCAGCCTGCGCTACGCCGTGCTCGATCGAGAGTGACGTGCGCGGAAGCAGAGATGGCGCGTTTTATATCTAGATATTTAACAGTTAAGTTTGAATGGGCTATGGTGGGTATAGAAGGAACAACTTTTATCTATTGTTTATTTTTACAATTTGTTAATTACAAAATTTAATAATATTGAATAACTGTAGATGGGAATGTATAAATTAATCAATATGTGCGTCTTGCTATAAAAATAATTTTGTATGAGACAAATACCGAAAAAAACATTAGATGCGTATCGCCATGTATCGTGATGTTAATATATTTAGTCATAATAAATAATTTCTCGAGTATTGTATTTGATAATATTTCAAAAATTTAAAAAAAGTCTTGTCTAGAAGTTCTTAATACTTCTTAATCTATCAATAACAATCGAAAAATCTTATAAAATGCGAAAATTCAAGATTCATAAAAATAATGTCCTGAAAACATACTAACATAGAAGTTTCATTATCAAAACACGATTTACAATTATAATAAATAAAATGGCAAATAAATCAAAAATTTTTGGAACTAAACTTTAGACCTAACTGTGTGTTTATATTTATACATATTGTTGTCTCTGTTTTTTCAAAGAGAATAAAAGGAAAGGCAATATGTATTTACTATGTCATTGTCAGAGTTGCAGGGTTTGGTATAGTGTCAGATTCTTGTCTTTTTGTTTTATAAGTTAAATTAGAAAGATATCGCAATCGTTAAGAACTAACATACATAAAGTATGGAGTAGCTGTCGTGTCTAATTAATTTAAAACGTGAATATAATGAATATTCATGTTTAAAATAATTATTCAAATTAGTAATTCATACTGTCCTTGTTCATCTTTGGTTTAATTATCATAGATGCAATGTAAACACAATTATTGCATGTAATATATTTTTAATAAACTTCGGCTCATATCTTGTGTGTAAAAATATTATAAAAAAAATTACCTAATTTCAAAATACGTATAGCTTAACCATTCAGGCTCCTAACATAGAATTCTAATCCAATTTCCCATCTTGTTCCTTTCAATAACGATCCAATGGCGCTGTGAGCAATATAAGTCAAGACTGGTCCAAGCTTGTCAGGTAGCCCGACAAGTAACCCTGTCCGGTCCTTAAATAGGTCCTATCGGTCCATTCGTCTCGTTCCAGACCAACTATTTATGTACGGTCCAAAGAAAATAAAAGACGATATAAAAGATAATTAGCCTACAATATTGAACGTGAGATAACGCTATACGTAAAAGTCACGCAATATACAACCAAGTTCGTAGGAATGGTTAACATCAATGTAATATACGAACCATGAGATTCTGAGACCAAAATCTTCGAATCTGTTTAAAACATATCGCTATCCTTGTCATTATCTTTAACAAAACAGAGATAACAATATGTTTTTAACGGAGATTTTGGTTTTAGAAACACACCGTAACTCAAGTAATTTCAAAGATTTTTTTCATATAGATCATAGTAATCTGATATTTAGTGACCGCTAAAGTTTGGTATTTGCTAATGAGTTGTAATTGGAACTCTAAAATAAATCTCTTAACTTTTCATATCCTTAAAAGTCAAATTGTTGGGAAGACGATTAACATAATGGAAGAGACAACGAAAAGTGCATTCCAATTAAATTGGATTTTAGTAAATTGTGTCATTTTTATTTATTTCATTTTTTTTTTCTTTTAAATACGAATAAAGTATAATAATGGCTATGTTTATATAAGGGAACGATAACATAGTATGTTGCTATGTCGATTGCTACAGTTCCCACAGAAAATAAATGTTTTATATTATTATATTGCCCTATTGTAGGTAATAGTAAAACTAAACAAATTATTATTTACTATAATAAGAGTTTTTCATTTATTCCATCAATTATAACTGTATATACAGTATTGTAGAAAAATAAATTTCTCCCAAAAAAATATTTCTTCGTATTGCAATATCATGGGATCTATTTTATAGAAGTATGCAAAAAAAAATTAACAAAGCAACTGTCTTGTTCCCTTCTTAAGCTTGTATTTAAAATTAATATGTTGATCATCATCATCATCAGCATACGTCCCCACCGAGAGGCTTGGAGCCTACCCTAAGTTAAGGATGATTAGGCCATAGTTAACCACGCTGGTCAAGTGCGGGTTAATACGTTGATAATCTACTCAAATATCAATTTTTAAAATGATAAACTAAGAAGAGATCGTGTTCTTTTACCTGTTTATTGAATACTAGCGGTTGGGCGACCTCGTCAGCGCAGAATTTGTAGAAAAAATGCAGCTTATAATATTCCCGCGTCCATTAGGTACGTCCCCTTCTAAGACCCGTTAAAATCGGTCCGGTCCACCCGTTCCGCAGATAACACGGACCAAACGCATCGTACTATCGCAGAGAAACTATTTTCTATACATCATTTGTATGAAATACTACATATGAAATACAGACAATCCAATTTTATTTATATGTGTAGATGTCTAGATTTCGGCTACAATGATGTAGATTTTATCACATATTGTCATCCCTTATACTCTCTTTAAAATAAATAGAGACAACAACATCTACCTATAGAAATGTCAAAGCAGTCAAAACTCGTAGTTATAAATATCGGAACTGGTACAGAAATCGACATCCTATAAGCCTTAGCACACTTAAGGCCCGTTTCGCTGGACAACAATATTAATTTCTTTCTTAAAGAAAGTAAAATGTCCTGTTTATCTTTGTTCGCGACTTGTTTATTGGTCGAGGCGTTTCCACAACAATAAAATTGATTATCGGAACAAGATTGTAAAGTAGGGTGACAATAATTTTCTTTTCTGTATATCTGTATTTCTCTATATTACACAAAAACGTTCAAAGCACTTTAATGTATCTTAATGTCATTACCATTATTCATACCATATAAGTATTTATTTGCAATAAAACCTTGCTAAATATTTATTATACAGGGTGTCCCAAAAGGTTACGTACATAGGAAGGGGGATGATAGGGGTGGTCACAAGGGTCACCAGAAAAATTAAAAAAAAAATTCCCTCTGGGTATTAAAAAAAATAAAAGGGCATTTTTTAAAAACTTAATTTTCTTTAAAATCTTTGTTAGTTGTATTGTTTTTAAATTAGGAATATAAATAATATAGGAAAAAACAGGATATTTAAATAATGTAAATTTATGAAATATACAAGTTCTGCCTTAAACTATTAACGATTTTGTAAGATAATTTAAATTAAATTCAAAAAATCATCAGGGCTGGCCACCCTATTGGGAATGGCGCCGTCTCAAACTGGCTTTCAGTCGCATCTTTCTGATTTCACCGGCTGATAGCCCACTTATAAAGTTCTGGTTTATACTTGTCCTCGAAACTTAATAATATAAAATTAACATTTACTTTCCACTATATGTCGCCTGCGACTGTCGCGTTCAATTGTATCAACATCTTCGTTAAAGTACAAAAACTCAATGTCAATGAAAAAATACATGTACCGAAATGTCTTTGATGTTCTTCAAGTTACCGACAATCGGCAGCAAGAAGCGTGCATTGAATTTTAAGATAAATTCTATGTATCGCACTTTTTCTGCGAAATAAATTTTTATACGACAAGCTAAATGTAAAGGTTGAACAAGCCTTTACTTTTTAAATTCTGGCACAAAAATACACTGTTACGACCTAAATTACTTCTTGGTCCTTGTTATGGAAGGTTTTTGGAGAAAGTTGTATTAAATCCTTCTGCATAGTATAGTCCTATTTGAGTTTATAATGACTATTTTAATCTCAAGGTCAGTTACCTTTGAAAATTAGCAGAAAAACAGAACTCATCAAAAGTATACAAAAATTAAAAACAACGCGTACAACGATTTATTTATTTATTATTATTATAACTACAGCTGAGTATTTTTGCAGATACACCTTAAATTAACCAAAAAATCGTCTTATGAAGTTTTTCGGCATGTATTTTCTTTCCGAAGATGCCACTGAAAAAAAACAGATTTATCTCAGAATTGCTAAGCTTAAGTGTTCATATATAGTAAATTTAAGGTCTTTTTCCATATTTAAATTGAAAACATTTACCGTTACGACTCAATGCCACGCATTTTTGCAACACATTTTCCTTCATCTCTCAATATTCGTTGAAAAATTCAATAAATTCGAACCTCATATTATACGTAAAGGTTAACATTAAGGTGAATATGCAATCCTGTGTAAAAACAATATTGCATCCCACTCATTCCCTTGGAAACAAAGAGATATCAAAGATACATACCATTTTTAGGAACAATCGGAGTATCAGTTATATTCGGTGTTACAGGTTTAGGTTCAACATAAGGAGTCGGTTCCTCGACTTTTCCCTCGAACAGCACCAAGCCTAATTTATTATCCCTTATAAAGAAGAGGAATGGGCGGTCAACACGAATTTGGACACCGTTTTCTATAAGTGGTATGACCATAGCGGAGGAAGCTGCAGCCGCGACCGTACCCGTTTCGTCAACGGCTATATGCACTTTGTGGAATATGTTGTTAACTAACGCCGAACTGTTAAACATGCTCGAGAGATCCGCTTTGTTGGTGAACAGTAATTTGATCTTCATCTGAAATGGATTGTAAAAATATTTTTTAAAGACTTCGATAGGTTAATAGGGTTAGTTGTGAAGCGATGTGCTTTATAAACTTCTGAATAAGGTTAGTTAAGCTTTCTATTGGAGAGATTTTTTAATATCGGTTTAGCTCAAGCCATTTACAAGAACCCCTATAATAAACAGGATCACTAACCGCTCTTAGAGCTCCAGCCATGTCATCGGTGTAGTCTATAGTAAACTTGGGCATTTGTAATCGGACGTCCGTCTCCTCCATAAGGCTGGCAATCTGTGGCAGACTGAAGTATGGTAGATCTCTGAGCAGCTGGGATACACCGTCTTGTTCATGTGGCACCAGCAGGATCATTGAATAACGACCATTCTGGAATTTATTCACGAATTCGATTAAAATGTTATCTCGATTTCTTTCTTGGTTCCGCAGAAACGCCTGTGTAAAATATATTGTTATCTCTTTTGTTTTTAAGGTGTATAAAAGAGTTCACAATATGCTTTCGTACAAGTTTTTGGGTAGTGGAAACTTAATTTCCCGTTTAGTAAACGGGACTTCATTTTCCCCTTGAATCGGGCTAATGATTTTTTGTAATCAATTACAAATGTTCTTTACTATGATAAAGAATGGTAGTATATTATTATAATACGAAATGGACCCAGTTCCAATTTTGGACAAACAACAAAAAGTTAATTCAAAGGTAACGGTAATTAAGTAATGGTAACGAAGAAATATATTTTTCTTTGAAATCGAACCTGAACACATAAAAACAATCCTATCGATTCAATGCAACCGCAACATCCAATTATAAATAATAATATACGTAAAACAGGAAAACCTTGAAGGAAACTGAGATGAAACTTGTTTAGAAACTAACCAATGGTCATAGTTTCATTGTACTTGTATATTAGGCGTAGCTTACAAATAACGATATTATGTTGAAAGATGATTAAAGTATTAGCGAAATAAAAAAATCGTGTCTTTTATTGGGCAGTTTAGGAAGGAACATCATAATTCTTCTACAAAGACGTAGGTACTAAGATTCGAAAAAACCTGATAATTACGCATTTTTGATGAAAAAAAAATGCTGATATGGGAATGTCTATAAAATATTATTTTCGTTCTACATTAATCGTTAACTTGTAGATATTTTTTTATTAAATTAAAGATAATGGTTTATTCCATATAAATATATTTCAACACGTTTTGTCTTATTAAAACTGGTTTCTTTCTTAATAAAGATATCTTTCGATTACAAAACCGGTATTAGCAAAAAATATGTTATTTACCGAAATCAATCTCAACGTAACGTAATTGCTATAATATTTTTTTCTAACATATATAGAAATTCTTGCTTTTAACTATATTATTATATAGGCAGACGGGCGGTTTAATTTACCATTTGGCACGGTTCATGCACATCTCATTTTTAAGCACCTATTTCCTCTTAGCTAGACTAGCCTCGCGCGACTTCACGATACGTGGAAAAAAGCACTATCTACTATACAATATCCACTTTAAATAACTGTCTAGTTTATCACTAATCTAACCGATTAAATATATTTATGGATATGTAATAACATTAAGTTAAAAAGTAACAAAAATATACGCCTTACTAGAAATTATAATTACTTAATCTAACTTAAATTATGTTTACTAACATCAGAGTTTGTACAACATTGTTAACAAGTTGCTTTACAAAAAAACAAGTCAATAGTCTCTGTTCTTGTTAAAAGGTTCTTTTATATGACAATGAAATGGACGTGAAATTACAGATACGTTGTATGACGTGACAATGACATCGATCCACAAGGTAACCAAGTGCTGATGAACGCGACAAAGTAAAACGAGAAGACGACGACATCACAAACCACACAAGTGTCATGTTATTCTGGACTCATAGTACGTTTTGTTTTCGTGTTAAATTTCCTAATAGACGGTCTTTATGACCCAGCACTCAAACAGCGACATCAACGTTTGATTTTTATATGTAAATTAAAAACTAAATCCACAAAATATACGTCATGCAAATTTACATGTTTTTATTGCGTATGCGAAAAAAACCCTGCGTTGAAAGTTTCTACGGGACATAACCTGTTCCGTATTATATTATTATTTTCCTCTTAAAGCTTTTGTTAATATTCGTGACAATTTATTCAAACAAAACATATTTATTTATATAATCAAGGTTATGTAAATACATTTAATCTGCATTGAAATTGTCTAAAAAATTATAAATATTAAGCATTCCTCATATTCTTTCTTTAAAACTATTAAGTTTCAAAAATGTTTAGATCGAACCACCTTCTTATGTCTTTTTTATGGGTATGAGTTTGTACTACGAATGTACTACAAAAAATATCCCAAGTAATCAATAATATAAGTAATTTTGCAGGAATACGTACCTCATAAGGCAATTCAAGGGCATGAGCTCTCAAATCGTCCACATACGCGTAGTTAAGTCCTGCCTGGAGTTCCATCATGGCGACATTATGACAGTTGCCACGGCTTCGGAAACAAGCGCTCCGCGTCAGCTGAGGATTGAACGAATGCTGCCAATTGCTCTTGAAATATAACGAATTGGCTAACATCAACTCTGACATGGGATCGATGTGCTCTGAAAATTACAACGCGAGCTTTTAAGTTTCGGACTTGGTAGGCCTTTCTTCTTCCAGGATTCTTTAATTTTGTTTTTTCAGAATCTTGTCTCTTTCAGATCTGTGTAAATTTGAGCGTAAGATTCTTGTGCAGAAACAAATTATATTTTATCGATAGGTTGATAATACGAGGGAAAACCCTTCTTTCCATTTAAATGGTCACAAATTAATAACTAGGATTAAAAATAAGATCCCTATTTTAATTAAATTAATCGAACTTACCAGGCTCCAATAAAGTGTTGATAAGTCCTTTAGTATTCTTACTGATCCAAGCATTTATAAGATCAGCAGTAGGCACAGGCTCACGGAAATTAACAACCTGAACTTCGGTCAAATATACATTATACAGCATTATTATAAATTCCTTTTTTACACTCACTCTAGGTGCTACAAATATGGCATTCGAATTTAGTAGAGTTACATCAGAATCATTTACCTGCAAAGGATTAAAGTTTTAATAATAATTAGCTTTTGGCCAGCGACTCTGTCCTCGCGGAATTAAGAAAAAAGGAATTGGAATTCCAAGCTACATCCCCTCCAATTTTCAGCCAAATCGGTTCAGCCGTTCTCGAGTTATAATTTTCATAGATATTAATGTCATTCGCTTTTATGTCAAGCTAGGCTTAGCTCTGAGTACTTTCGCATAAACTATTAGAAAACCCAACCTCAAGCTTTTCAAGGCATGACTTGAATCGGAAATCTAATCGTAAAATTGAACTGTTAAAATCATGGAACCTTTACTTATGTGTTAAGATTATGTTAAAATTGTTAGAAAAATAGACTTCAAAAAGGAGTTTATTGATTAGTCTGTATGTTCTTTTTTTGGTTTTATATTGATAAACGCCTTACCTTAAGCACTGAAAGGTAAGCATTCAATTGTTCCCTAAATTCATCTTTATCGGGGGATAGCCTTAAAGCATTTCTTATTTCAATTGCTGTATCCCCCGCCGCTCCTTCCAATAACATTGCCAAAACGGATTTAATACTGGCAGGTGACACAACCACATTGCCTATTTTATCTTCTGCGGCGTATTGAAGAAGATCAGTGTCAAAGAAATTGAAGCGAGATATTTGCGGTTTGCCGCCAGTAAGACATTCTAAACTTTGAAAACAAGTCAACGATAAAACTGGAATAAAAAATATTATTCATATTATTAGACCATCACCTAATACATAGAAAGTATATCATACTTAATAGTTAACACTTTTAAAACAACCGTCTCGTGTATCGATTTCATACGAAAAAATCGTAATAGTACTGAACGTGCCAAAAATAACTAAATTACCTAATTTAGTACGGTTATACGCATCTCAGAGTACCTACTCTGAGCTGCGTATAACCATAACTAAATCTACACCATAAGGCCTCTAGTACCTTGTAATCAAAGTTAAATTTATAGATTCTACTTTTGTCATAATTTTAATGTTTGGAACAGAAAAGCTTAGACTAAGTTATCGAAGTACGGAGCTCTCAAACACTATCTTTAGTTTTAGTAGTTTGAATATAAGTAACATTTAAGTTAAAGTCATCATAATTGATGAATTTTATTATAAAGTAGCATTTTGTAATGAGATACATGCATTCTATATTCTTTGTGGTTTTTCTTTCTTATATAAAAAAAACCCATGAAACCGGTTCAGTGACTTAAAGTTACAATAAAAATAAATCACTTCTTGATAACATTAGTCTGAGTAACTTATGTTATACGAAATTCTTTTTATTATTATCATTCAAAATTATAAGATTCAAGTCGAATTATAAATAATTTGTCTAATAAAAAAATGTATTTCAACTAACCATGAAAATGTTTTAGGCTGTTTAGCATTGTTTGTAATAGTATAAAAACTTACAAATATAATATAATTAAAAAGAATGCTATAAAGTATAATAATTTTTGCTTTACAATATGTATAATATCAAAGGCAAATGCACAAGAAACAAAGGTCATAATAACCTCTCAAGGTTAAATATTTCGTACTCACCAATAAAAATGAAAATCATTTTGACTAGATTGAGGCAGATTGAATTAATATTTTAAAATTCATTTAAATATGGAACAAAACGTCACAATGACACAGGCGTGTTCCACGACAACTTGCTGACGAATGAAATTACGTTTACGGATATTTTACTTAATAGCTGTTTGTAGCAACCGTTAACGTTTTTTTTTTAATTTTAAAATACAAAAACTCAAGTGTAAAAACCAAGCTAAAAATAATTGATTTTATATCATATAGGTTATATGAGAACTGAAGGTTACATGAACATTTTAGTTGCAAGTACATTTTTCAAGATACTGTACATAAGCTACTGTAAATACTATAATTTGTATTTCTTAATCTTAAATAATAATAATAATTCATCGTTATTTCAGCACATAGATCTAATAATATTTTCAACTGAAATACGATCTAAATTTAAAAGTGACGCCACACGTATTAAATAAAAACGTTGCTGCTTATTTTCCCAACTGACAGGACGGTATGTATCGCTAACATTAAGTTCGGTAACTCTAACTCCGGCTTCTCATTATGTCATCCAAACCAAGCTCTTTGTTATTTTGCTTATTACCAGCTATCGCCCGCGACTCCGTCTGCACGGCTCCGTTCCGTAGATACCTTCAGACAAACAGCCATCCATCCCTTCACCCAAACATTCGCATTTATAATATTAAGTAAGATATTAACATAGACTAAAAGACTAAATGTTCTGGACAGTTTTTAACTTGGACATCCTTCAACCCTTTTTTTAATTTGATGTATGCAAAACTTGAACTTGAACTCCCGAATTCGAAGTCTTGGCTTTAAATTAGCTATTCGAAGTACATTTATTATATATCTCCCTTTTCACAATCTTCTAACTTAATACGGCTATTAAAAATTAATAGTCGGCACAATACGTCTACTTCAATATTTTTACGCTTCTTTTTAACCGTAATCAAAGTAGCTGCTTTCTTACGCTTAGTTCCACTCAATTCATCCATCTTTTCTTTACCTATATAAATGAAATACGTTTTAAAAATATCAGTTTATTGTTGGTAAAAAAATAAGATTCGGTTTCAAACATGAGGAATATTACATTACTTATTTTATTATGAGGATAAAGTCTATTTGAATGCTATAACTATTCATTGCTATGGAAGTAAGAATTGTTATTAAAATTTGAGAGCACTGTCGGCGTTGCTTGGGTCAGAGACTCGTCCTGTGAACAGCAATTGCCTGGTCTCCTCGTCTTGTATGAAGAACATGAACGGTCTGTTTGCAACCAATTCATAGAAGGATTCCTCTTCGCCAAATTTGTTTTCTAGAGTGATTTCTACAAACAAAAAAATGTTTACGTTAGAAAATTTGCATTTAAACGATCTTATTGCTATTGTTTTTATTTACGTGTTGAATGTACTGCTATATTACTTAAAAAAATAGGTGGTAAGAAAGCTGTTCAACAAACAGAGAGGAGGAGGTAAGAAAAGCACTTAGCTTACCGTTCCACAACTCTGAGTGCGATAGTAAGTCTTAAATGTTTTAGCATACCAGTAGCGGAGTAAGCCGTGCTGCCCAGTTCATTGACCTCTATCCCGGAGCACTGCAACACCTTGGAAACCTTTATCCGCTCGAGCTGGCCGTGCGCGATGCCGGGGAAGGACGCGGTGTCTTCGAATGCTTGACGAATACCCAACTGTCAGGAGAAAAGAGAGTTATTTTTTTACGGGTATAAATGTAATTTAGTTCCATTGTGACCTTAAAGTTATATTCAAAGTTAGCATTTGAATGTCATAGCATAGAAATAATTGCTTGTTAATTGCAGTGAACAAACTCTTATTCAATTGTTCTGGAACAAGTCTAGTAAGCATAGAGAGAAACGGTATCTCTAAAATTTTAGTGTAAAAAGTGTTACCTTTCTAACTTTATGTTGTTAAATTACCTCTTTTAGTATGCCGTCTAAGATTGATGTGTAATCGAATTTGAACTTCGGCAGGGAGACGTCGACGAGATGTCGCTGCAAACGGTACAGTTCAGCGCGCAGTTCGCTTAAGCTATTGTAGACTCGCGGCAAACCAGTCAACGTGTTAGGCACCACGATGTACATTGCGAACTTTTTACCCTGAAAACAAAAGAAGGATAGAATTTCACCTTCTTAAAGGACAAATTCAAAGCTGATCTCTGAATTTTTAACTCTTTTGGAGAATTTATCGCCTTAACTTAGAGAAACGTAATTTTTTTATGGATTCTCGAAGAAAATTATTTACCAAGTACGGCATTCTGAGAATCTTAGCGTCGAACTTCGCAGACTCCGTGAAGTAGAACTTGTTTCTAACGTTCATGAACTCGAGCGGTTTAGTGTCCTTTGCCGTGACATAGAAGTTATGAGTTGTGGTCTCATTGGGAGTGAACTGATGGACCCATGTACCCTTGAAGTACAGCGTGGTGAGTACCAACAACGCTACATTTGCTACATCATCTGTGAACAAATCCTAATATTAAATGACATTAAAATCAATGACTTTCAACGATATAATTTAATTAACGAAAGTATGATTTAACTATTGAATGTTTTCGCCCGAGACACTTACGATATGTACGAGTACATACGTGATATCATACACAAACTATAGTTGCAGCAAACTATGAGTATTAAATTCATACAGACCTGAATTAACTAGATTTGGTAAACGTCCTTGTGTGGTATTAGCGACCCAGGAGTTGATAGAACTGGCCGCCTCAACTGGTTTGGTGAAGTCAATCTTGACCAGCTCAGTTTTATAGTAATTCTCAGCAATAGCAGCGAATCTTTGACGCGGTTCACCATTTTCACCAATGTATATTCTACTTCCCATATTTAGTATATACTTAGAAGATTTCGTCTGTGAAAAACAAGGAAACGAACTATTAGACATGTCTGTACCATTTTTTTATTATCACAATCCGGGAAAATATGAGTTGAATGCCATCTCAGTTTTCGAAACACCACGAGCGGAAAAACATAGATGGAAACAATTCAAGAGGAATTATCCTGTTTTGTTTGGTAGGTAAGACCTTTAGTCATAACTTTTGTTTGTTCAAATTACATAGAATTTAGTTCTTCGCTTTAAAAATATGTATCATCTTCATACATATATATAATAAAAGCAAAAATTGACCTGATAGCCGTTTACATAATTATTACTAGTATTGATAATTGATGAGAGAAACCTGTTTGTCTGAATAGATCGCATAATAATCGAAAGACGTCAATCTTGTCTTTTTTTTCTTAACTTCAACAATTTAAATTAAACATTCACAAAAACGTACAGTGTTAAGAAGACTTTATACTTTATGAGATTTCTTAACTATCTTACCGTGGGTTTTTGAGACCAAAATCCCCGTTTTAAAACATGTTTTTAACTCTATTTTGTCAAAGATAACGACAGGGATGACGATATGTTTAACAGAGGTGTTCTCAGGTCTCAGGAAGCAACGGTTAAATAAAATAAAAAGTTTATTATCATTATTTTAAGTTAACGGAGGTTAAGTAAGACATCAATCAAAATAAAGTATTGATGGACAAAATAAGGGAGGGAATTATTTACCTGCAGCGAATCCAATATGCTAGCAAATTTCTTCCTCACTAGAGCCTTGTCGAGGTCAAAACCCAGAACCGAAGCTAGCTCCGCTTGCGTACTTCCGGTAGCCGCCTCAGTCAAAATGGCCAAAGCTAGCTTCAAGCCCAGCGGTGATAGAAGGAAATTATTATCTGCTGATGCAGCAACACGCTGGAAACATAAAATAAAGAGATTTCAGCTTGTAAAATACAACAATAAGTAATGGTGGGCTTTTAGTTTAAAGATTCCTCGCAGGAAGAACCTGGAGTGGTTCGGTGTGCTTGTAAAATGAATTTATATTAACCCACATTACTGTCGACTCTTTTCGAAACGTGCATTTCATTTTTACGAAAAAAACCGAGCATCGCAAAATAATCTCGTCCGCTCTTACTTGAAGACCTGAATTAGTTCTAGGACCTTTTAACACTGGACGTGCGGTAACTACTTAGGATAATCCCTATTCTTTATAGTTATAATAAAATGTATGTCTATTACCTTAGTAAGAGTCCAATCGAATCTATCGAAGTCAGCCGGTGCAGGATTATAGTTGTCCGTGGTATCCGAATAGTCGGTGTCTTGTAGCGTGTTGTTGTAAGGAGATAACGCCGGGACTTGTCCTGCCTGGGTTGCAGGTGGATGTGTTCCATCGCCGAATATCTCTTGTATGATATCCGATGTCAAATATGTCTGGCATATCGCATGCTGTGTAAATATCGCTGGAAAGAAAAAATATTCTATATAACATTTTGTAATAATAAGACATTCATAGTAATTGGTTTTTAGTTTTTGTATTTTTGATATCATTGCATTATTTTTATAGTCTATTTCGGTCTCATCACATGCGGACTTCCGTTTCCGTTTAATAAAATGTTGAAATGCTCTTTTCAAATATCGTGGTGGCCCAAGGTCATCGTCGCACTGCGCAGTGCTGCCGCCTTCGCATCCCGCTAAATAGTGTTCTGCGCATCGACTCGTGCAAAGTTGATAGCCGCCAAGATATCAGAAAAATACTGTACCAAGTTTAGATGTAATAAAAATATTTACTTTTATCTATTCAAGTTATTTAACCTTAAAACCTGTTATTTAAAAATTAGTATTTTATTCACCACGTCATAAAAACGGAAATTATTTACAATAATAATATTAAAGAGCTGTCGTAAGAACAAAGTTGTTTTTTTTATTAAGTAGAATTTATACTGACGTTATACGATCTGGTTTTCCTTAACGTGGGATTTGCCTAAATGGAAGTTCTCGCCTCATGATAATGCGGGCGCAATACTGACCTGGCTCTAAGTTTTTTAATATAACAATTGGGAAAAGACTATGTTTGCAACATTGCAGTATTTACTAAATTCTTCCTAAGTGTCAAATTAAAACCAATAATTTAATCATAAAAATATTAGTTCGCTAAAAAAAAACTTATATGTAGAAAGTATTCCTTGCTATAAAATTAATAAAGAGCTGAACGTATGCAAAAAATATGGGATCACTAATTACCAAACAAAACAAACGATGTTTTGCGGGCGGACAGACAAAAATGGTTTTTCGTTATCAGCACCACAAATGTATTATGTGTATGGAATATGTTTTTTTTTTCAATATTATATACATGTACTCCAATTTTGTTATAATTTAACTATAGTTGCGCAAGTTTAAATGAATGATGATGGATGGATATTTGTTAAATCAACACCAAAACGACTCAACGAGTGTGGATGAAATTTGGCAGAGAGATAGGCTACTCAATGCATCGGCTACTAAGTATTTTTTTCTTATTCCGTGCAGACGAAGTCAGCGGCAAGAGCTAGTAATAAAAGCCACAGTAAAATACACGACACATCTCTTATCTGTGTACTTATTGTGCGGGTTTTCCCGAGGGCAAAGACCAGGAGATTATTGTTTTAATTTATAATTATACATATGAATGAACTTTTAATATACTTCTCGATTAAATAATTGATAAATTTGAATAAAAATTGAAGTAGGCAAATGAAATAAATACGAAGTCTACTAAAGTCTAACGAGATGAATTAATTTTGTAAGCATAATACGGCAACAATTAAATTACAGTTCACCCACTGAGGAGCTTCGAGCCTACCCTCAATGAGGGGTGATTAGGCCATAGTCAATCACGCTAGCACACTGCAGGTTGGTTGACACCAGACATATATTTGAATTTCTTCAGCGTAAGAACGTCGAATAAGTGTACTCGTACATATGTAAATCGAAAATCCTAAAACACAATGGTACATGATGGGCTACGAACCCACGACCTGCGGATTACAAATCAAGTACTGAACCCTTGAGCCACCGACGTTCAGTAGTAGCTTTGTTGCTGGTTGCAAAAACATTTGAATGTGGGGATTTTAGCGGTTAGCAGATTCGTCATACGGCAAGCAAGATCTCTGTTATTGGGTATACATAGTACTACGAATAGTATATTTGCGATTATATGACGTAAGCAATATTCTCAACCTTAAGGGTAATGTACGATTAGTCATACAATGTCACAATAACGCGTTACTTCACACGATAACGCGAAAATAATACAGAATAATTACACAGTGTAAAGTCTGTAAAGTCTGTAAAGTTTTATCCTGTGACGTCATGAAAGAAAACATTATGTCTATTAACTGACTGACGCTTGCGACTCCGTCCGCATGTAATTAAAAAAACCTAATCAGTTGCCTGTTTGTTCTTCCAGGTATGTTCTATACCTCTCAGCGAGATTCATGCAGTCGTTCTGGAGATACCTTCAGTAAATAAGACATAGTATGTAATGTGTTAGATATTGTATGGCACAGTAATATTTCAAAATGGCCACGCCTAAAGTGGTAAGTTCCGGGCAGCAAGAGGGATAAGGTAGTGTAGACAAAAAGTATTCATAATTAAACATTATTTGCCATTTAACTTAGTGTGATTAGCTATTGCCAAACGTCTGAGCGAAACATGATTTAAAGATAAAAAACACACTAGGGCTTCCCCTATATTAATAATTCAGCTGATTTCATACATGATAATTATTTTTGGATACCAGAAATACTGTAAATCCATGAAATAAACAATGTTTATCGTATTTACCGTGGCTTTTTGAGATTAAAATACCCGTTTAAAAATATTGTTGCCTCTGTTTTTTCAAAGATAATGAAGGGGATGACGATATGTCTTACATAGAGATTTTGGCCTCAGAAACCCTCGGTTAGACAAACCCAATATTTGATGAGCAAATTCATTTTATGTTGGGAATTCCGAAATGTATTTACTACTAGCATTCGCCGGCGACTTCTGCGCAGAATTTAAAAAAGGATAGTTCATGTAGCAAATAGAACAAACAAACAATAATACCTTAATATCTTAAACTATTTTCGATAAATTTCCTCTACGTAGTATCGTTCTGCGCAACCTTTAATTGACCTCACGATAGTCGATATATTAATGTATATTTTATTAAGAATATACAGAAGATAACAAAAAGTCTATCTGAATTTCTGATTATAATTTAATGATTTTAACAATAATAATTTCATTATTTGATTAATCTATCTAGTTCATATATTTTTAATTTAAAAGTCTTTAGCATATCTACTTAGATTCACCATCCGTCTATGATCTATGGATACCTAGACAGATAAGACTTTTTGACATCTATTTTTGGTGATTAATTCTTCGTTTTCATTTGTTTCTTCTTTTAGTGTGAGTTTCCATTGCCAAAACAACCTTACAATAATGCATTTAATTCTTTCATATTACAATATCAATTCTATTTATATACAATAACTACTCGTCTCTCCTAAAACTATTACCACAAAGTTCCGCATACCTTTTTGGATTCTCTATACAAGAAGCCGTTTAAAGAAGTGTCATATAGAATACTGGCAGGATACAAAGTTGCTGTTTATCTTCTATCTCTATCAATTTACAATAAGTAATAGGTTAACCTAGAGCTCTAGGTCATTTTCCAGTCTACAATACAATAAATATTAATCAGTTTCTATCCGTATATAAAATATCATTTACATGAGTGATTCTTCTCACAATAGGCACCAAACTCACTAATATTTCTCGCGTGATTAGATGGTTTGTGTTTTAAACCAGTCAAACTAGTTCGTCACGTCATTCTTCGTAGCTTTTGCCTCAATGCAATGTAGTACTTAAATTATTTATTAGTTTTAAAATAAAACTGTTATAGTATTATCTTTTTTTTATAAAAGTAGGCAGTAAACGAACAGCGAGAATACTGAGGTAATCGTCGATATAAATCCGCAATATCAGAAGAACAGCAGATGCGTTGCCGGCTTTTTAATAAAGTAACGCTGACTTGATTAATACTACAATAACAAATGAACCCTAATCATCGTTATTTTCTTATCTAAGGTAACATTTTGGTATGCTTATGCGTCATCAATTTATTTTTGTACTCTAGTAACAAGGATCAAATCAAAATAATCTTGGGATTCCCGACTCGTAGAGACTTTCCGCTAGATGATATCATACAGTTCCTCCTCCTTGATACCTTTTCTTTAATACCTTCTCCTTAAATATTTTTAAAACCTTGTTATTAAAAACACAAGTATATTTCGAATGAAATCAAAGCTTTAAGTGAATATGCAAAAAGTAGTAAAACGGGTTACTCTTCAAATATCCTGTTCATATATAATACCAAAAGGCACAATGTCCTAAGAATGACTTGCAAATGGACACTTAAGGATATCAAATTAGGAATTAGTTTTCGTTATGACTGTCACAATTTAGCTTCTTAAAATAATCTCATTTTAATTTTGATTTATATACCAAAGAACTTCGCGTAGAGTGGGATAAATAAATAAATTTATTGCGGCCCATAACAAGCAATTCATGAGAATAAGAAACAATGAGGAAAGTAACATGAATAAATAATTATTATGTTAATTCCCACGCATTAGATTGGTTAAGCTTAAGCTTTTAAAAAAAAATAGTAATTTAATTTCTGAAGTATATAAAATTCAAAGTAGTTTGCAATTGGTCGTAGAATACATAAATGGGAGTGCTTTCATAAATTAAAAAAATATCGATAATTCAACTATAAATTGCAATATATAATTCTTTCTCTTACATAATTAATGTTATTACTTTAAAAAAAATGAAATAAAACTCACCTAAAAAAAGCAAGAAACAAAAATTCAAACTCATCTTGCAAACACAAAACAAGGAAAAACCTACGATTGAAAAAAAACCCGCTCTCAAGGTGCCACTAACCGATGAATTGTTTTATTTAACCGATACAATCAGTATATATAAAGAATGTTTATTATTTTAATCACTAACGTCTATTTATATAATGTTTAACACTTTTTTTATCATATCCACATTTTTCTACATAAAAACGACTGCACCTCTCAGAGACCTGAACTGTACTGATGTGCTTACTTAAATTATGCTCTTGAACAGTAATATGTCGTCATAACCTGTTAACAATAATACAATGTTGTCGTTATTAAACTTGAAAATAATATTTTTCATCCATATCTTACTTCAATGTTCACACAGAAACCTAAAAATTACGTAGGAATAAATTATAATGATTAAAAATTAGAATTAAACCCGGTAAAATTCCGTACTTGATTGGCAATTTAGCGAATCGACGGCAATATTTACTTTATCAATTTCTTAAGGCCAAGCAGAGAGGCCAAGAACAAGAAAAATAAGTCATTGATAGTAATTGTCGGACATTGAACGACGTTCCATGTTTAGTAAACCTAAACGAATTGAACTTACCCACTATCGTAATAAAATGGTGTTTATTGATGGAATACATTTAAGGTTGTAACCAATGTGGGTAGGCAGAGTTGATGTCCATTTAGCACAATCGTCACACCTTTCCTGTGTCTTGTTTGTACAGTCGCTGTCGTTCGCGGTATTCCATTTACAAAAAAATTACCTAGCGTTGAACTTAAACTATGCTCCTTCATTAAACGATTAGTGTACCGATGTAAACAATTATGGTTTACCTGTATTGTACCCCTGAATATTAAATAGATTGGAAGATGATATTGTCAGAACATTTACCAACTTATGCGTAGATGTATGAATGTAGAAGCAAAAGGTGTGTATCAGTAGCACGCCAAATAGATCCATGGTCTCTGTTCCTTATGGTTACGGGTACGAGTTATTGTTGTTTATTTATATATCTACGTTTATCGCTTCAAGGCGTTCTATCGTATATCAATTTTGAGGTGGTATACCGACAACAAACCTGACTGTACTATGGTGATATTGTGACACATATTATTTAGAATTGGAACCGAGACAGTGTCATAAGTCCTCCAGTCGCCGCGACATTGCGGTTTTCCCAGACAATATAAATAAGTATGCCAAGTTATTATATATTTCAACTTAAAGAAACCTGTTTTAAGATTACGTTTATGCCACACAGCCAATATGTGTATAACTCAGTCATTGACCAGTTTATATAAAAAAAACTTAACTTAACTAAAAGATTTTTCGTCACAACTTTGAAAAAAGAAACAATACAATTAAGTTATTTAAGGCCTTTCGTACTCAAGCCGACGTACGGTTGAGTCACGAAAATAAAAAACATATTAAAAAAGTACGACGTTACAAATAAATAAGTCCTTTATTTATGTCTGATATTGTTGGAGAAATTATTAGTACATGTTTTACAATTTTTACATTACAAAAAATACATTTTTAAACATAAAAAAATAACATTTGTTAATTTTTTTAAATTTTTTAATAAACAATATACAATTTACTATTTTTTACTGTAATACTTCACTTCAGTAAAAGGTTAATTTCTAAACATATGCAATTTTTATTTTACTTAGAAAAAAAACAGATGTCAAATGCCACACATATTGAAAACTGGAAATGTAAATTAAAAAAAATACAGAAATGTTCAGAAAAATAAAAGTTTTTTTTTAGGTCAATAGTAATTTGGTAATTATTGACTAAGAATATTTAATTCGTAATCTATTAATAATTTCTTATAACAGATAATCTGGAATGTAAGGAATAATTAATTGGATATATTTAGTTTTTGTAAAGAATCGTAAATTTACAAAAATAAAATATATATTTTAGTAAAATAACAAAAATATGTATTTAACGTTTACATCTCCCACATTAGTAGTAATATTATCAAATTTATTTGGTATCCCAATACCAAAGTTAATTTAAATTATGTCCCACGAGTTTTAAAAGAATTTATTTGAAACATTCTCAATACATTATAACCTGATATTTGAACCCCATCTTTGACCTTGATGGGAATCCGATAAGCATTTTAATGCATAAGAATTTGAAAATCGAACTTTAAAAACATAATCATATTAATATATATAATTTATAACGCAGAAAAACAATAAATATGTTTGTATATTTTTTTAGTAATATTACCGTGGGAATCAACTGGTTTCTCCCCTAATGGTAATACCCTAGAGATACCCGCTTTTCTTTCAAAATAACCCAATGATATAAGTAGGCAATTAACATTAGCAAAACTCCGTATAGATAGTTTATGACAGATCGGCACGTGACTACCACGGGCCAAATTACTTTAAACTAAGTATACCAAAGTTTAAACTTGGAGACAGGATTTATTTTTATTTTATCCCTTAAAAATAAAACTATATATAATTTGTGATAGAGACAATCCAATTAGGATAAATAAATTATAGCACAGTTTTTATAAGTCTATGACTTTTATGGCGACGAAGGAAAGATTTTGACTTACAGACAAATGGCAAAATCGTATTGGATTGAATTATTCGGAAGCCATTGCAGAGAAAAATTGATAATAAATTTTATAGAAACATACTAAAAATGTATGAAATGAGATGAAAAATTATAAAAATTGAGCAAATATCAAAACTCTATAAAATTATAATATGTAATTGGTTTATACATAGCAATGGAGATTTATTACGTGAGTTAACCTTAATTTAAAAAAAAAACATTACCAATAATTATATTACCAGAAGTTATAAAGTAAAAGTGAATCCTGGATATACATAGTATCCATAAATGGATATCCGCAATGGATTCCAAACAATTCAACATTATAGCTTTTCATAAGTACACAAACGTTACGTTTTGCTCGGTCTTGTAAATGTTTCGGGAGTGTTCGTAAATAGGACGGTAAATACCCATAGATGTAGGCCAATCTGAAAACATATAAAATAAACAAATAAATACACAAAAAACTTTATTACAGATATAAAAAATAATAATAAAATGATATTAAATATTAAAAAAATGTTAATCTTGTAATAAATGTATCCAGCTAAGTAAAGAGGATTTGATTCATCCTCATTGTTTCGAATATTTAAATATAAAAATCTAAAATAACTTTTTTAAGGATACCAAGAATAGGAAGTAGACTCCTTAAATCTAATTATTCTTACTTCTATCCATATATAAATGAATTATAACTCACCATATAAAATATAATAAAGACTCTAAGTATGGGATATCGCCTGCTCATATGTCCGATACGCAGCGACATCTTGGCGAGTGTGTCTGCGGGCGAGTAGCGCGCCCGAGACTCTTGTACCACCACACTGTGCAGCTGCGCACGCGCACTCGACACCTCCGTCCTGTACTTCGTCTGTAATGTACCATCAAATGAAATTATATTTTCAAATATACAAGTAAATTTGAACATCGACACTTATACAATTACCCCCCCCCCCCTCCGTTCAATTATCCTTCCCATTCCTACCTTATAAGAAAAGAGTAGGAAGGGAAGAGAGATAATCCCTAGAATTTTGGAAATTTCAGCTGCAAAGATTCCGACTCATTTTAACCGGAAATTCTTACATAATAGAACAATTGCAGAAAAACAGACTTTTAAATGTAATATTTATGATACATGGATATTATAATATAATACTTTACCTGTAATTTATCCAACTGTATCCTGAGAGTATTATTATCCGCCAGTAACGCTTCCACTTTCCCTTGCTTTTGCACCAACAACTGAGATAAATGTTGTACCCTTTCACTATCCATTGCCGCCTGGACAAATTAACACAGATTTATAAAAACCAATACCCTCGCCACTTTTATAGACAAAATAAAAAAAAATTACCAGCTCAAGGAATTAAAATATACATTTATAATAGTTTCTTCCACTAGCACGACTAATCTCGCGCCTCCAGCTGCCTGAAACCTTTTTCTATTCTCCGCTTTGTACAAATAGCGACCGAGCTAAAGTCACGTGACTAAACGCGCTAGTGAAAAAATGGTCTAATAGCACAGAATAGGGCATAAAACATTTTTTTTAATAGTATCACTTACCTGTGCCACATCATAGTCTGCGACATTAAGCGAGCTGACATCAGACGTGGGTGCGCTCTGACTGTCCCTGATCTTGTTCAGTTCTGATTCCTTAGCTTGTAACGAGGCTCTCAGCTTTGCGATAGTCTGACCCATTTCTACATGCATCGCTTTCAATTCCTACAAACAAAACATTAGAAAAAAAAGTAATGGAAACATAATTATATTTCAAGAGAATTAAGATCTATTTAAAGGTACAAACAGACAAGGATATTTATTGTCCGACAAGAATATAAGTAATTTATCTTAATACAGTTGTTACTGTATAAGAAAAAGTCCAAGGGTCCGTGATATTTTCTTCACTTAGAGAGTTTCTCGCTCATGGAGGTCTTCCATCGAGACAATGACTCACTTATAGTGGTTATTCGCTAATCCAGGTTTGCCTATAGCTACACCTTGCCTCAACAATTTAACCCACCTTTTCAAGACTAACAGATTCCATTTCAAACCGTGTTCTTGCTGACCGCTCTTCTTTCAATGCATCTCGTAACGCAATAACAATCCTCTCCACTGCAGCATTTCGTGATACCATCTCACCCATTGATATTTTTATCTTTTCACTTTCTTCCTTCACTTTGGATATCTGTTCCGATAGATCATCCCGTTCTTCTCTATAATATAAGAAATATGCGCTATAGTACTAATATCTCTCTTTGGAGTCATCCATAAATTATTTCCCATGTTAAGAGGTTGGCAAGGGGTTGACGAAGTTACACAATATGACAAGAGGCAGGGAGTAGACCTAAATTCTGTGACATCACACAGTTTCAAAATATAATAATTTATATCTAAGTATTATAATACTAAATTTACACTCCATACTTACTAAAGAATATTATTGAATTTATTTTTCGAAACGCAGATTTTAAATTTTACAAATGTCGAAATAAACCGATAAGGTATGCTTTGACAAGGCATAATGATAAAAAAATCTTGCATTTTTGTTTGACATAATTTGTGGATAGGCCCTTTTGTATACAAAACCATTTTTTTTAATGATATACACTATCATATATTTTTTTTTAAATATATAAATATTTAATAGCTTACTCACTTCAAAACCTTCATCTGTTCAATCAATTGTTTTGTATCTTCAGCCAGATTGGAACCTTCTCTTAATTTTTTAATTTCTTCATCTTTAGAGAAAAGCATACTCTTCACTCTCAATTTATAACTTTCCCAATCTTTCTCTAACCTACGACACTCCGATGTTGATTTCTCTAGACTTCCCTGTTGCTCACTAATTACACCTTGTGCATGCCTCAATTCATTTTCCACTTTAGATATGGCTAATTCCTTTTTACTTAGTTCTTCATTTAGTATTTTGTATCTGTAACATGAAATACAAAATTCAGTTTAAATTTTTTTTATGTAAAAAAAGATAGACAATTATATTGTTTATAAGACAGTTATCAGCATATTCTTTTCTTTGCCACAGCCGATAAATGGTTTCAACTAATGTGTTTGTAATATGTAATCAATAATATATTGAATCTGATTAAGAGATCAAAGGACCGATTTTTCTCGCTTATAGAGGTTTCTCTTTAACCCAAGGTTCTCGCTTATGGAGGTTGTCTGTCAAGATCAGACAATAACTCTCGCTTATAGAAGTTTCTCACTTATCCAGCTTCAACTGTATACTGTAATTATATTGAGACATATGATACTTACTTCTCTTCCAGCTGTCTATTTGCACTTCTGAGCTCAATTGCTTCTGCCTCTAGTTCATGATTATGTTCTTTATTTTTAACATCCGAAGTACTAAGATCTACAACCTTTTGTTTCAACTGATCTAACTGTGACCGTAACATTTCATTATCAACCTTCAAGTTGCGAGCATCCAAACCTTCATTCATTGGTGAACTTTTGTAATGATTTAGATCTGGAATGTATAGTGGAAATATGGAGTAATGTTTATTAAAAAAACACATGAAAAAATGAATCAATTAATAACTTTAGGATAATAAACTACAAGAGGACTCAATAGAACTCTCTAGAATGATAAATATGTAAAATATTTTTATGGTGTCTTTTAGATTATTTATAATGTGAAAGTTTAATTTTACAACATGTGTGCATTTTACAGACATAATTGTACTTTCTATTTTAGTTTGAAAACTTACCATCTTCAGTTTTCCGTAACCTATCCATCAAGTCGGAAAGTTCCCTGTTCATAACATTTATTTCATTTTTCAACATTGCATTTTCCACCTCAAGATTTTGCATTTTATATACATTATCCATGTGTAATGAGCTTACGTCACCCGAAAATGTATTCCCTTAAAAGAAATAATTTATTATGTATCTAAAATGAAAAAAATGTTATTTTTACAACATTTCCTATTTGTAGAGCAATAAAAATAAGAAATATACTTTGTATTCTCTTACAAAGAACCATTTTCAGTATATAAAATTTATGAGTATTGTTATTCAGTAAATAAGTAAAAATTCCTACTTCTTCTTCGTACTCCATATTGATCCATACTCCAATCATTAGGTTTGTTTTCAATTCCAGAAAATCTAGGAGAAATAGGCGATGAATTCACCATATTTGATTTTCTTACAGGAGATTTCATTTTCACCTGTTCTTGTGCTCTGTTGTCACCTATATATGCGTTAGGTATAACTATTCTTTTTTTTATCGGAGACGGAGAACGATCCTTTTCAAAATGTATCTTTTTAGGTGCCCAAAGCGGTGGACGTTTATTCTGAGTCCTTGAGTTATCTGTACGAGACGCATTGTCATATTTTTTACTTTTCATTGCATTATGACTTCGTAATGCTGCACCAGTCTGTTCGTCTATATTGTTGAGCAAAGTTTCTGCCTTGCCGGCGAGTTCCGTAAACCATGACATTGATAATGATTATTTTGATCCTACAAGTAAAATTACATTATACAAATCAAAATATTTTTTATGGATTGTAAGTATTAGCACAGATATATGTCTCCTTTCTTACTGTGTAAATCTTATTAAACGTGATATGAGATTTATGGAAACTTTCTTGCATAATTTAGGAAAATACTGAAATCATCACTCCAAAAAATTTGTATTTCTTGGTTATTTGACATTGACAAATTCGTTCAAATTGACATTGACACGTAAACGTAAACAGACTTGTTTACAAAAAAAAAACAATGTTTTAGTGAAACGAAGGTTTTAGCATCAAAGCTTTCTACAACGTTTCCGAATTGGCTTCATGTCTTAGCGGACTTAATCAAAGCTTAGCTTTCTTTAACTGGTTTTAATTTGATTGATCGTAAAAAAAATAACTGTCCCAAATCTTGCCATTTTGAAAAATAATTTTTCTCGAATATTATCTATTGACTTGACTGGACAATTGTCATCTAATGTCACGATACCTATATTGTTATTTTCTATTTATACCTATTTGGAGATATAACTGATAAGCGCATAAATAAAGGCATTGCTTAATTGTATTATGTAGTCCTTAGTTTTAATATCAGTCTAATTCTTGATTATAATCGTGCTAAAAAATCCAAGATGGACTTCGAAAGCCCTGATGTAGAAAAGGACTTTCCTGGATTGTACGCATCCGAAACTGGACGGAAAAGTAATGAAAGTGACTGTAAGTAATAATTAAACATTTGGCTCTTATATAGATTCATTAATATTTTAAGACACATTAAAAAACATTAAAGACACATAAAACCTAAGTGTAAATAACGTTCTGTCCATCATAAAACTTTAACTTTTAGTCAGTGATGGAGCGGACCATGAAAAACCAAGTAAAAAAGATTTACTTGGGAGGCGTAAAGATAAAAAGGAATCTAAGAAAGATAGGGGATATGCTGCTTTGGAAGGTGAAAGTTCCCCAGAAGAAGACACTGACACAAAGTGAGTATTATGATGTTTTAATGAAATTCTCCTAGAAAAATTGTTTCAAACACCATTTTTCTGGTACTTATAACTGTCAGTAAAATTCTGATGTCCACTTTCTTGTATCTAAATTGCTAATATGTGAAGAAATTTAAATCACGAAATTGCTTTTAGAAGTCCGTCAAAATCAAAGAAAACAAAATCATTCAAGTTTCCTTCCAAAAATAAAGAGAAGCGCGAAAAATCACGTGATAAAGAAAAGACTGTAGAAGAAACAATCAAACATAAAGAGTTAAATGAAAAAGAAAAGAAAAAGGAGAAGGAAAGAGAGAAGGAGCGTGAAAAAGAGAAGAAAGAAAAAGAAAAACGTGAGAAGTTGAAAGAAAAAGATAAAGTGAGTATTTCTACTGCATTTTCTAATTTATTTTGTTGTGCCATGACAATACATTTTTAAAACTTTTTACTTAATCCGTAAACACTCAACTGCCCTGATTTTAATTAAATTTATGTTCAAAGTTAATGAAGTCACATTGCTTATTGGATTAAAGTTAATATACAAAGAAAATACAATTATTGCTTAAAATGAACTCTGTGGTTCAGACGAGCGTTTTTCTTTGTATTTTAGGCAATCAATATTGTAATTGAATAATTTTGTAGTATTATAATTGTTTATCATAATAATAGTAATTTTTT